>NC_081357.1:41361016-41661016 GCF_030684315.1 Stegostoma tigrinum
AACATTCCTCGTTACAATGGGACATTTTGGTACTCTACACCAGCATCCCCTACAATGACAGCATCACTGCAATAGCCTCAGTACTCAGTACCACCAACTGCCACTTTCCAGGCACCATCTTACAACTCTTCCGCTTCATCCTCAACCACAACATCTTCACCTTCAACAATCAGTTCTTCATCCAGACACACAGAACAACGGTGGGGACCAGATCTGTTCCCCAATATGCCAACATCTTCATGCACAAGTTTGAACAAGACTTCTTTGCTGCACAGGACTGCCGATCAATGCTACAGACCAGATTCATTGACAACATTTTCTTCCTTTGGACTCAGGGCGAGGAATCACTGAAACAACTACAGAGTGAGATCAACAAGTTTCATCCCACCGTCAGACTTTCCATGGACTACTCTTTATCCGTCTCATTCTCGGGCACACGCATCACCATACTACAAGCCTACGGAAAACCTCATGATGCTGCACTTCTCTAGCTTCCACCTTAACCATATTAAAATATCTATTCCCTATGGACGAGCCTAAGGAATGCAACAGACACCTGAAGGTATTGAAGGACAGCCTCATAAGAGCGGGATATGATCACCAGTTCCAACAGGCCACAGCGATAAACCGTAATGACTTCCTCAGAAAACAAACACGGGATACGACCGCTAGGATACCCTTCATCGTCTAGTACTTTCCAGGAGCGGAGAAACTACACCATATTCCTTGCAGCCTTCAATACATTATCAATGAGGACAAGCATCTCACCATGCTCTTCCACATGCTCCACTTCTCACCTCCAAACAGCTTCCAAATCTTAAACAGACCATTGCTCACAGCAAACTACCCAGCCTTCAGGACAACATCGACTACAACACCACAAAACCCTGCCATGGCAACCTCTGCAAGACGTGTCAGATCTTCGGCATGGGCACCACCATCACGCGTGGAAACGCCACCCACCACGTATACCACAGGCACTCATGTGACTCGGCTAACATTGTCTATCTCACAGGCTGCAGGCAAGGATGCCCCGAGCATGATATATTGATGAGACTATGCAGATGCTACAACAATGGATGAATGGACACTGTGCAACAATCGCCAGACAGAGATGTTCCTTCCCAGTGGGGGAACACTTCAGCAGTCAAGGGCATTTGGCCGCGGATATTCGGGCAAACACCCTCCAAGGTAGACTTCAGAATACATAACAACACAGAGTCGCTGAGCAGATGCTAATAGCCAAAGTTCAGTGCTCATAAGGATGGCCTCAACCGGGATCTTGGGTTCATACTGCACTATAGGTGACGTGACTACACTATACACGCTCATACATATACACACTCTCTCCTGTATATATACACACACACACACACACACACACACACACACACACACACACACACACAATTTGCATTGTTTGACCTGAGATGTCACCTCCTGTATTCATTGATAAAGCCTTCAGTTGTCTTGGAACATTTACTTGGAAGAAATTCGGATGGTTGCATATTAATCAATCAAAAGCTGCATCCCCATTCTAACTGATTAAGGATTTAAGTGGAGGGAGTCAGCCAGCCAGCCAGTTTAGGGTTATTAAGTACATTTGCGTCAGTTGTAAAATCTTTTGGTCTTTTACTTACAAATTCTGTGTCTTGATACTTCCTCTCTCAGTACACCTGTGAAAGGGGCAATGGTCTGAAAGCTTGTGTGGGCAATTAACCTGTTGGACTACAACCTGGTGTCATGTGTTTTTTAACCTTGTCCAACACAGTCCGATACCAGCACCCCCACATCATGGTAACCAAAATATACCGTTATATTCTATTACATGCTGTAATCTCAAATATAGTTCAATTATTATAACATTATAAGATATTCAAATTGATCCTTACCTATTTTGGTTGCACTGTATATATTTTCAATAGGGAAAACACCACCTAAGCTATACAATAGGACTTTGGCAAGTGCTGGCACGAGTTGCGTCGTAGTTACCAAAACATTAACACAGTTACTTCTGCAACAAACAAAGAGACAAAACAAAATGAGTAATCTTCCTTGACTTATGAAAGGTTATTAATTGTTGGTGATATTAAGTGTCACCTTGATTCACTTGGCCGTGTCACTTTTAGGTTCGAGCCTCAATTGAGCATACAATACAACGTTACACTTCAATGAAGTTCTAAGGGAGTACTGTATTGTTGGAGGAGCCATTATTTAGTTGAAACTGTATAGTTAGACTCAGAATCACATCATTGTTACAGTGCAGGAGGCAGCCTTTCGGTACATCATATCTGCATTCTGCCTTGAGCTGTTTGTGTGGATATAAAATATCTACAGTACTCTTTGAGGTAAAGTGGTAGATTTCTCAGGTTCTAAGCGGACATTTTTCCCCCAACAAAGACTACCAAAAATAGATCTGCTATTATTTTAACTTACTGTTTGTGGAACCGTAGTAAAGTTATTCTTGGAATGCAGGTTACACTGGAAAGATGCATTTGTAACCTAATCTTAGACATGTTGAGAAGGGGCCTTTTCTCTGATCCTTAAATGCAAGTGAGCATAGAAAAAAAGTTGCATACAAGATGCAGCTCAAGCACCATCGCATTCATAATTTTATTAAGTATTTGCTCTCTGTCAGTGACCTTCAAGCTTTTATATTGCTTCAAATCTGAATGCCTCATGCTGGAGCTGGCCATTACATACATTATGATTGGAAAATCAGTAATATATTTCCAAGGTGTATACGCAAACAGTTTGGTCTTTCACTAATTGAAAATCCATAGTGAGAAACAGGGTCATTTCAGTTTTGTGCGATCAATTTGCTATTGCATTAAAATTTCACCAGTTAGTATATGAATACAATGCTTTGGTCAGAACTGGATTTTGGTTGTGTTGGCTTAATGCAATAGAGTTAAAAAAATGTAATAATAACATACCAAAATCATAACACAGATGTTTTTCCCATTAGAAGCATACGTGACTCTGAATCAGGAAATTATAGCTTTGAACTTAGAATGCGGATTGGCACTCCAGTGAAATGCAGGAGGAATGCTGCATTATTAGAGGTGCTGTCTGTGGTATGCAATGTTGAATAGAGGTTCTGTACGTTTTCTCTGTAATGGTTCAAGAAGACAGCTCACCATCACCTTTTCCAGGCCAACTAGCGATGGACAATAATGACTTGCCCATTCAGTGGCACTCATATCCCATAAACAAATGTAAAAACAGTTTAAAACTCCTATGGCATTCTCCAAGAAGAAAAGAGTATGCTCCTGATCTGCATCACATCCCTTCCTCAGCCAACAACACTCTCAAGAAACAAACTAACAGGCCATTCATTTTGAAGAACAGCTGCTGTGTTTTGTTGCACAACCACACTGAACTGCACCAGTGTGTGCCATCTACGAATGCAGCAACTCACCAAGGCTCCTTTGACAGCACTTTCTGAACCCACAAATCCTACCACTGTGAAGAACGTGGTCAGCAGATATGTGGGAGCACCGCCAGCTGCAAATTTCCTCCAAGTCACATTACATTTTCTAATTTGGAACTTTACTGCTATTCCTTCATTCGGTCGAAAAGCTGGAACTCTCTCCCTAACAACACTGTGCTTTTACTTGATTGAAGTGATTGAAAAAGGTGGCAAATCACTAACTTCTCAAAGACAATTATATCCAAGTACTAAAGATGAAAATCTATCCAGGGACAATCTGGAGACCTGCATGCCCAGAACAGAGGCTATATATTTGGCTGACTATTAACTGAAAGGAAATGTGGACCATCTTTCTTACGTGCATGTTATTTTTTAGGATTCTTTTACATCTGTCAGTAAGGACACGTGATCTTCCATACCTGACATTAGTTAATTATGGCTTACAATCTTCCCTGCCTGATCAACTTCCATTATAGTTAAGTAATCATCGCCTCCAATATCCCATCATAAGGGAATTTTTAAATTAAAAAATATCAAATTAAAAAAGCTTATATGTAAATATACAGAAAGTGAAAAATACACTAATAATATATAAAATAAAATAAATGTGTACGAAAGCCTAATTTTAGAAATATATTCATTCACAGGATGAGGATATCACTGGCTAGGCCAGCATTTATTGCCCATCCCTAACAGCCAGAGAGCATTTAAGAGTCAACCACATTACTGTAGGTCTAGAGTTACGTATAGAATCATAGAGTAATCCAGCATGGAAACAGGCCCTTTGGTCATAGCTGGTCCATGGTGCCCACTCAGCTAGTTTCAATTGCCTGCATTTGGTCCTTATCCTTCTAAACATTTCCCATCCATGTACCTATTCAAATGTTTTTTATATAAATGTTGCACTGTACTTGCCTCAACCACTTTCTCTGGCAGCACATTCCATATGCGCACCACTCTCTGTGTGAAGAAATTGTCTCTCAGGTCCTTCTTAAATCTTTCCCCTCTCACATTAAATCTATGCCCTCTAGTTATCAATTCCCCATCCCTGGGAAAAACAGTATATCAATTCATCCTATCTATGCCCCTCATGATTTTATACACCTCAATAAGGTGAACCCTCAATTTCCTACATTCTCCTGCATAACGTCCTATCCCAGCCAACCTCTCCCTATGACTCAGGCCTGCTAGTCCTGGCAACATCTTCGTAAATCTTTCTTGTACACTTCCCAGTTTAAAGATGTCTTTCCTATAACAAAGTGGCCAAAACTGGATGAAATACTCCTAGTGCAGCCTCATGAATGACATCTACAACTGAAATGTCCCAACTCCTATACTCAATGCCTCGACCGATGAAGGCCAACATGCTAAATGCCTTCTTCACCACCCTGTTTATCTGTGATGCGCTTTCAACGAACTATGTATTGGCAAGTTTTGAGAAGATTTGTAGCTCAGGTTGAGTTTCTGGATGTGAGTTTGCTCGCTGAGCTAGAAGGTTAGTTTTCAGATGTTTCGTCACCATTCTAGGTAACATCATCAGTGAGCCTCCGATGAAGTGCTGGTGTTATGTCCCACATTCTGTTTAATAGAAATAAAAATAGAAAGTGGGACATAACACCAGCGCTTCATCGGAGGCTCATGATGATGTTACCTAGAATGGTGACGAAACATCTGAAAACTAACCTTCCAGCTCAGCGAGCAAACTCACATCCAGAAATAGGTACTTGTACTCCTAGATCCCTCTGTTACACAACACTCCTCAGGATCTTACCATTTACTGTATAGTTCCTACCTGGCTTGACTTTTTGAAGTGCACCATCTCACACTTATCTGTATTAAATTGCATTTGTCAATCCTCAACCCACCTCTCCAATTGATCAAGATCCCTCTGTAATTTTTGATAATCTTCTTCACTATCAACTATACCTCCTAATTTTGTATAATTTGCAAACTTACTAATTATGCTTTGCACACTCACATCCAGATTATTTATGTAAATAACAAATAACAAAGGTCCTGGCACTGACCCCTGTAGCACACCACTAGTTACAGGCCTCCAGTCTGAGAAGTAACCTTCAACCGTCACCCTCTGCTTTCTACCATTGTGCCAGTTCTGAATCTAATTACCCAGCTGCCCTTGGATCCCATGCAACCTAATTTTCAAGGCTAGTCTGGCCTGTAGAATCTTGTTAAAGGCCTTACTAAAGTCCATATAGACAACATTTACTGCCCTACCCCGCCTCATCTACCTCTTGGTTATCTCTTTGAAAATCTCTAAAAGATTTGTTAAACATGACTTCCCACACACAAATCAATGCTAACTATCCCTAATCAGACCTTGACTATCCAAAAGTTGGTTGATCCTGTCCCTCAGTATCCTCTCCAATAACTTGCCCACCACTGATGGCAGGCTCACTGGCCTGTAGTTCCCTGGTTTGTCTTTGCTACCTTTCTTAAACAATGGAACAATATTAGCCACCCTCCAGAACTTCCAGAACTTCACCAGTGGCTAAAGATGAAGCAAAAATCTCTGCAAGGGCCTCTGCAATTTCTTCCCTAGCCTCCCACAACATCCAAGGATGGACTTAATCAGGCCCAGGGGATTTATCCACCTATAGATCAGACCAGGTAAGGATAGCAGATTCCTGGACATTAGTGAATCAGATGGGTTTTTCCAACAATCGACAATAGTTTCAAGGTTATCATTAGATTCTTCAATCCAGATTTTTAAGTGAATTCAAATTCCACTATCTGCCACTGGTGGGATTTAAACACAGGACCTCAGAACATTACCGGGCATTTGGAGCAACAGTCGAGCAGTAATATCACTCGGCCATTGCTTCCCTCATTAGTCTCCCTCTTTGCTCTTAGTCCAAATAATTATTGATCTTATTCGTTGGAACATTTTGAGGTTCTATCAAAATGAAGATGTGAGAATGCTGTTCCTCATTTCATTGGCTAAAACTGTTATTGATAGTGTAAATCATTATGGTGCCCTGAGCACAATGCAGTGATGTGACCGTACCTGGAAGTTTCAGGCATGAGTGATAGTTTTTCTCAAATAAACCTTTGTGTCAGAGTGTCCTGACTTAAACAGTATTCCTTTGAGATATTAAACAGTAAATCCTACCTGGAACTGATGATTGACAATGACTTAAGTGCATTTGACAGCCAGGAGTCTGTCAGAGCCTCAACCTCAGCCCTTAACTGAAGCCAGGCATCTCTTTTTGCTGGACCAAGTAGTCCTAAAATAAAATGCAAGAAAATACACTTAGAAATAAAGTTAAAATCTCTTCTAGAGGGAAAAGTAGAGGGCAGCAGAAAAAGTTTGATCCGGGCGTATTTCGGTGACGGACAGGTCACAGTGTATGTGATAATGACACAACACAGATAAGTGTGGCATACCATAACAACAGCTCACCTGGTTGGGGCAGCTACAAGCAGCAGCAGAGATAACATGGTGTAGAACTGGATGAACACTGCAGGCCAAGCAGCATCAGAGGAGCAGGAGAGCTGATGTTTCAGGTCTGGATCTTTCTTCAGCTGGGTTAATTTGACTAATTTAATGGACCGAAAGTTCAGCTCAAATATATTTTTTAGAATACTCCATTCCATCATACAATGGAATGGGTTTCAGAATGTGTTTTTCAAATATCACAACTATTTTCTGCTTTAGATTATAGTTCCGATCAGTTACTAATGCTGAATTGTGTAGCTGGTGAATGATCACATTAAGGGGGTGATAATCTGATGGGGCAGGGGGTGGTGGGTGGACGTTGAGGAGAGAATCAGCTCACCTCTGCAAAATCTCTGCTTCATGCCAACAATACCTTTGCAACATTCAATGCCTTGATGTCCGTAACAATTGTGGATAAGGCCAGGAATCTAGGTATGTTTTGTTCATTTGGTTTCACACTTTGATGTGAATTATATCGTAGAGTAACAGGGCAGCCTGAATGGTGTAAATTATAAGAAAGGGGAACATTTGCTGCTTTTATTGTTTTCCCTTGTCATCATTAGCACCAAAATGTCTTTCCTGTGTCCTTCTCTCCTTCAGTGGGAAAGTACATTACAGTGGCCTAGAGACTCCTAAACGTAGAATCTGCAACTCCCAGCCTGGCATGAGTGACATTCTTGTCGTACAAGGGGATGATGCAAATGGGCTACAAAAGGGTCCTCATTATCGCCACTCCCACCACAAGTCTTATAACTTGTTTCAGCACTTTTTCTGAAGAGTAAATAAATGAAGAACTGAAAATAAAGTTGCCTAGAGTTTGAGCCACATGGCAACAGGTTGTGTTTTTCATTCACCATTCACAGAAACAGGAATAGCCCATTCATCACTGCCTTTCAATATGATCATAGCTGATTGAATACTTCACTGTTTCTGTTATCCACACCATTCCATAACCTTGTATGCGATTGGTGATCATAAATCTATTAATTTATATACTAAACATACTCAAAAATTGAGCTTCCACCGGCCTCTACAGTAGAGAATTCCAAAGGTTCACAACCCTCTGCATAAAACAAATTCTCCTCATCTCAGACGTAGTGGCATTTCCCTTATTTTAAATTGTAGCACCAGGTTCGAGACATTTGAACCAGGGGAAACATCTTACTTGTATCTACTCTGCATATCTCTTTAAGTAATTTATAAGTTATTCTATTATTATTATCATCATCAATTTATTGTTAATTAAAAAAACTGCTGCTTTCAAATATATAGTAATTTATTTGTGGTCAAATGTTTATAAGTTGAACACTTATTCATCTCAAATTACATGATTGAAAGGAAGATGAACCATTATAGAAAAAGCATTGGCTACCTTTTTAAATGCTTTGCCCCATCAGCCTCAGCAAAGTGTCCTCACAGTTTTAACCAGCCCTTAACACTCTACAACTCTTTGCTGAACTTTGTCCCTAATTTTGATCCACCCCATGAGTTATCCCCATTCCTTTAAATTTCACTTAGACATGGAAACCTCCTTCCTACAGTTTGTTTTAGACATAAAGAACGGACGTTAGACTTTTGCACAGGTTAGTTAGCCAATGTGTTAAATATGGTGGAATTTCGATTGTAGAATGTTTTGAGTGCCAAGGATGCGGAATAGTTTGTCAAATTGGCTTCTAGAGAGTTTCCTTTCAATGGCACCGAACTGGATGACTGAATGACGTTCATTCGGAAAGTAGCACAGCATTCAATTGTTGTTGAAGGAACCGTGAGCGACCAAATTGATCAGAGCAAAGAAAAATCTGACTCACCTCCTATATTGTTTTTATAAGTGTTATATAATTCTTTTACACGTCTATAACGGAAGGCTAATTTTCTCATCCAATCAACACCTCCCCGCACACCAGTTGCTAAGCACAGGTTTGCGCTGGTGGCAGCTGCATGAAAACCATCTGTTGCAAAGCTGTAGGTACTGCAAATAGAGCAAACAACATGTATTTATCATTTTAACATCCTTTCTCTTGTCATATTAATTTGATGTAGGACAAAATTATTACCTTAAATCCTGTCCATTGTCATCAGAGGAGACATCATCTATATGTACTTGATCGCATTCCTGTTAAAATTAACGAAATTAACAAAATGACTTCATTATTGAAAAATTAAATTATAATTTTAAGTGCATTTACTGTTGAGTAAACCGCAACCTATTTGTTTTCAAGGAGATCATTGAACATTCATATATAGCATGTTACAAATGTAAAATGCTTCGTCAAGGACTATAATAATGATGAACTTTTGTAAAGGGATATATTTAGTAAATTCATGACTGCCGCTTGCAATAAAAGTATCACACAAATGTTGTGCCGCTTGCCTACTTAAATGATTGTACCATGTAGCCGGTGCTAAACATATAAATGAGTGGCTGCCTGTAAGAGCCAGAAATGCAAACCATGAGAGTTAAAGCAAGCTTGCAGTACTCAAACCCAGCACACAACTCTTAAAGGGGGGAAGAGGTGGGTGCATTAGGCTGGACAGGTGCTCTGTGCTCTTCTACAAAGTGTGATTTTGACATGGGGCACACAACAATTAAAACCAAGAATCTCTATCAATCACATCTGTACTCAACATTCACAACCTCACTTCAACCACTAAGCACTGCTGCAAGTCTCATACCAATATCTCACAACTCATACATGCTGCCATTTATTCTAGAATGACAGCCACATCATCTGAATACACTGAAATACTTAAAATCCTTTTGTGCTGGGACATAGCTAGAGGCAGGAATAATCATCTAGTTGGGGACAGTCCTTCATCCAAACTTAAACACTGATGGAAGCAGCAGTGGTGCTATCATTGGAGAGGCTATGTCTAAGATCACTGTAGTTGATGGCTCCCTTGTATATAAACTCCTTCTCAGATTGTCTCACCCCTACCACATCCTCACTCCCAGACTCTCCTGATTTTCATGTTGTAGATGGTGTAGGCAAGCACCTCTTGCATTCTCCTCATCCCTCATCACAAGCCTTCCCTTGTGATGGTCTCCTTTCTGATACCTAAGAACAGCAACTCAGCCAGGAGTATCAAGAGAAGGAAGACAGTAATTAAGCAGTCAGTTATGCATTCATTACCACCAACTCAGACATTGACATTATTTGTGCACTTTGGAGGATGGCTTTGTGGCAGAGTTGGTATACAGTGAACCATTGGGTTTGATGGGCATTAATCAGGGTAGCAAAGGTGCTATTTCACTGGAGAGCAAGATTGTATATGAATCCTGCTGCAGATATATACTTAGTCATGTGATGATAACCAGAATGTTGAGTTTCAAAATGGCAGTGCTTGCACTACGTCAGCATTGCAGACTGACTGATAGCACAGTACATCAACTCTAATTACTTCTGGTGGATGCTCCCATGCGTGTTCAATGACACCCTCATGAAAATGGTGTTTGTTGCTATGGCGAGAAATGTTGCAGTCATTGATAAATAAAATTAAAGTTTTAAAGAAAGATGAGACAAAAAAATGCTGAATTAATAATTGCACAACCAGTCAAACTTGTTTTGCTTTCATTCTTGAATTTGGTGCTGAAGTTCATCTGTCCGTTCAGAAAGCTTAATTCCTTAACGATAATTTAGTTTCCATGATCTCTACTGTTGATATCAGATAAAAAAAGTCTGCAAGCTCGTTAATCAAAGTGATTCATTTGTCACTGAATATTTACCAGCTTCAAATGAGGGCAAAAATGACTTAGAAATACAAAAATGTTGTTATGTGAAGCAATATTTGTTAGGCCATTTAGATTTTCCTTGTTGGTGTCATATAGCAATATTCAAATCAGTAGGTGGCAGCATTGATTCACCTTTCACAACCACTAGCTGCTTCACATTCATTTTTAAACATGCGATGAAAATGAAAATATAATTGTTTAATTCCTAACTTTACTATAAAAAAAAACACATTTTATATGTGCTTGATGTGTGTGGCATTATACCTTTATAACATTTTCATTAAAGCAGTTGATAATATAGTTAATTGCCCCAACATGCAGCCAACAGAACAGAATCACTAAGAAGTATATTGTACTCTCCAATGCTGTGCTAACATGGTCTCTCGCTTGTAGGTTGAATCTGGTAGAAGCAACTTCCATCAGCTTGCATTCACACAACCTTCTATAACACAGCGAAATATCTCAAAATATCTTGAATTTCTTTTAGCACAGCTTATAACTGTTTATTTTTCTTTGCAATTAGCACCCTCTATGTTAAAATAAAAGGTGTAGACTACAAAAGGAGATGATTTATGTGGCTATATGGGTGTGAAAGTCATCCTGCCAGGTCAGGATGAATTTCCATTGTTCATTTGTATTGCTGTTGCTATTTAATGGGACCTTATATACTGGAATGCCATGAGTAACCCTTTCTGAGGGAGCACAAAGAAACCAAAAATACTAATGATGGTGGATAGTTATGAGAAGCTTGCAAAAGTTGAGTGCTAACATTCACTACCATGGCTAATAAAACTGCACTGGTGTGGAACAGTGTACTGCTGTTCTCCAAAAGAAAGGTCCATCAACAAATCATTTTAATTTCTCAATCAAACTAAATGCCTGCTGTTGTGTGACCTCAAACCTTAAGAGCTGTATATCTTTCATATGGACCTACTAATTTACTGCATATGAAACTGACCTCAGCACAGCTGAATCAATGAATGTTCTCCACATATAAATAGTAGAGATTAGAGTAAGATTCTTGTACCGAGTAGCCAAATATGATGAGGTTAAGCAAATACAGTCCTCAGTGTCAAATAACTGAACATATAATATATAAGAATAATGACTTATTTAATCTTTTTGTTCAAAATTACAGTCAATGAAGAAATTATTAAAAACACATGAAGGGGAAAGGGTAAACTGTTCCAAATGCTGAACCCCATAAGTAAAATCAATGTAAATCATGTGATCAAATGTCACTGACGGGACACAACAAAAGTAATGTTTCATTGTAACATTCACCAATATTGCTAATGTTGTTTGCAGCTCCCCCATTAACATGGAAACCACATAACACCTGACTATTGATGCTTTTTGTGTCTTTCCCAATTGAAAATCTTACAGAGCAGGGATCTACTGTATTAATTTGGAACACCATGTAACACGTGTAAGAGTTGACGGAGGGGGTGGAATAGATTGATGGAGAGAGTTGGATTTTAGGTCAGAATGGGTATACAAAGATTCTGCTAATCCTGAGTGGAGGGACTCCTGTGAGTGCATCATGGTAGTTCATAGAAACAAGCTACAAGTCATATTGTTTTTATAAGAGACTATTTCAATAAAAGTGGAGTGTTTGCTAAGCTGAAGCTTGGTTTGGCAATTTGTAATAACAGTGACTGTTTAACAATATCACAATTTGTTTCACTATCTGGACTTTGGGAGAATGCACCACAGGAGATTTCTTTAACACAGTCAAGGACTGTGAGGAAGCCAAAAATCTGTGCCTAAAGCAGGCTGGGCAGGGCTCTCGACTGAAGCAGCCTTCAATTAAGAGACCAACAATGCCGGTCAACACAGAACCTACAGAAACCTAAAACAACCAAAGGTTACAGTCAATATCCTGCAGGCAGAGAAAGGCATATAGTTATGTTAATTGAACGTTTTATGAAAAAGGAAACAATACCTTGTTATGGATTACCAAACTGAATTAGAAAAAAAAACTTCCAAATTGTCACACCTTCATTAAATCTACTGAAAAACAAATGATACTGATTGAAAATGCAAACTTAGACTATTTCCACACTTCCAGTGCCTTCTCTGTGCACAAGTCAGGGCATCAGTCGGGCAACGTTCCAGCACCAACTCTAGCATAAGTTTAAAAAAGTTGAAAAAGAACATGGAATGAGAAAAGAGATGGCACATATAATGCATTTTGAGAAAAAGAAAGAAACAATGGCAGCAGATGCCCATGGAACAACAGAACAGAATCTGGTGGAACAGTAGAATAGAGTGTGGGTGGAACTAAAAGAATCACAAGTGTTAAATTTCTGTGTTGTGTCATTCTGTTGTGTCAATGGAAGAGCCAAGCCTTGGGGAGTGTAAATAATACGGTGGCTTTTTGTGGCTCTTCCACCGAAATGACAGCAGATGAGTGACAGATTCCCATGGAAATTCAAACATCCAGGGTACAAATACACAAACAAACACGAGAATTCTGGAGACAGTCAGAAAGGTCTGGCACAGTCCATGAAGTGAGAAACAGAGTTAATGGTTCAAGTCTTTAGTCATGTCAACTGGACTCAGAACATTAGCATATTAGAACATTAGAATATTTAAAAGGCATCCAGATGGGTATATGAATTGAAAGGATTTAAGAGGGTTCTGATGAAGGGTCACTGGACCCAAAATGTTAACTCTGATTTTTTCTTCACAAATGCTGCCAGACCTGCTGGACTTTTCCAGCAACTTCTGTTTTTGTTCAGCGTTTAGAGGGATATGCGCTGAATGCTGGCAAATGGGACTAGATTTACACAGGATATCCGGTGCATTAATAAGTTGAACGGAAGGGTCTGTTTCTGTGCTGTATACCTCTATGACTCTATAAGAGCCTTGACATTTTTGCACTGGAGCAGAGAATGTGAGAAGGAGGCAGTATAGAGGTTTTGAAAGTTATGTAAGAGTATTGAAAGACATTTTCCTCTGGTTGAGGAAGATGTAGTAATTAATTTAAAGTTGATATTGTGTGCATGAGGAGGGGAGGTTAGAAGATTCTTTTTACAGAGATGTTTGTCAAGCATGACTTGGATTTCCAGATGGGGGTCATTACAATACACAATGATGCGTCATTTAAGAAAAAAATAGTTACAATTGTAGATCTACTGTGGGATTAGTTTGAATTGGTCAAGCAAAGAGCTGGAATAGGCAGAAGAGCCTAAATAGTATGGTTTTGTGATTTCCTTTCATTGCACGGTCTGGTAGATCAGGGTATTGGTGTTTTTACCATTACTGCATCTGACCTTTATTCTGTCTGATAAATCATTTTCAGTGTAGCATCTTAACTTTTATCAATTTAGAAATTAGAAAGGATTTTAATTGGAATTCCGCAATAAATTGCAATTCATTGGAAGATGAGTCTGCTGGTTAGAGTTTTTTTTGTTAAATCATGATTGAGATCATATGTCAACTCAACCACAAAATACTGAAGTTGTATTGTAATTTTCATTACTTTCATTGAGGCATTGAATGGAACTAAAAGTTCAAAAATAAGCAACCCTGGTATTTAACCCTAACTATAATGTGATAACTAAAGACACAATAAAACCTGTATACTTCTATTCTACTCATGCATTAATTTTTTTTGTCAATAGCTGCAACACTTGCTCCTGACAGAACTCAAGTGCACCAACAAACCTGTTTGATAATACATCATTTATACATACCTGATTAACTAAAAAAAACTACATTATTTAGCAGCCTCTATCCCAGAAGCAGTTCTCAAGCTTTCCAGTATCAAGGCACACTTCATTGAGACAAACAATTCAATGACACACCCACTTTTCTCATTCTGCATGGATGGCATCAAGAGTCTACACATGAGTGGCTCTGAAGACTTGTGCAGTCAATAGGGGCATCGGACGTCAGCAGGAATTCCTTTCAATAACAGACACTAAGGTTCCACAGGAAAACTCTCATTTCACATCTGAAATCATGTTTCTTTCCTCTTGTCAGCTCACTCACGACCTGCCACAGATGTGGTCTAGAATGTATGTTGTTTAGGATTCCATCGGTAATGGTGCTACTGAGCCATTCTTGGTGACATATACAGAAGAGTATCTCTTCTCAGATGGAACGCTGTGGGGTTGCTGAATGGCTGTTGGTGCCAATCAGCAGGATGTCCCCTTGCCCATGTTTGCTTAATCTATTACCAACAGAGGACAACGTTGAGGACTCCTGTGATAATTCCTTCAGAAGTGCACACAACTATGCTCAGGTGGTTCAGTTCTGCCAGGGACAAAACTCATTTGGAGGAATTTTCTGCTTACTTAGGACTGAATGTCAACAATAACAGGTTTGGGAGAGTTGGTGAGGCAGAGCTGGGTGTTGTTGGCAAACTGACTGTGTCTTTTCACAACACGTTGTCTATGGGCAGCATGTAGATGATATATAGGAAGATCCACAGCTAGATCCTTTGAGCATACCAACAGAATTGTTGCGAAAATGGGGAAAAAAAATGCTCTGGCTATTGTTGGATAAGTATGAATGGAAGCAGGTGAGTGTAGTCTCACCCAGCAAAATAACTGTGGACAGATGCAAGAGGAGCACAGTAGGATCAACTGAGTCAAAGACCGCAAATGGGTCAAAAAGGAGTGGGACCATTTATCTTTGCCACAATTACATAGGATTACGTCATTGGTGACTTTGTTAAGAGCCCTTTTCATCATTGTGATAGGCAAAAAGGATTCAATGTGGAGATCCAGTAACAAGGAAATAAAAGCAAAAAAAATATAACCAGGAGATTAGAATCTCAGAGGAGGATGACTCCGAGTTAACTGGCCACAGCCCATGTCCTGTGCCCTAGTAAATAAGGTGACTTTGTGATGGAACATGGCCTCTGTGAAGTTATTACAGTGGCAATGGGAGATAACAGGACGTGCTTGAAGAACATTTGCTTGCAACTGTTGTCTTGGAGTTGGGGTAAGCATTTCTGGCATCATGCCTCTATTTGGGAAGCTTGACTCATTTGACCATGCTGTCGAAGAATGGGCCCAAAATGTTGAAAGAATGTAATATTTTTTCTGGGCAAATGACTTTGGGCCAGGTGAAAAGTAACAAGTAATCCTTCTGATTGCATGTGGACATAGAATCACAGAAGACAGAATCCCTACAGTGTGGAAACAGGCCCTTTGGCCCAACAAGTCCACACCAACCCTTGGAGCAACCCCCCAGACCCATCGCTTTATAATCCACCTCAGCTACACATACCTAAACACTACAGGCAATTTAGCACAGCCAATCCACCCAGCCTACACATCTTTGGACTGTGGGAGGAAACCGGAGCACCTGGAGGAAACCCATGCAGACATGGGGAGAATGTGCAAACTCCACACAGACAGTCGCCCGAAGGTGAAATTGAACCCAGGTCCCTGGCACTGTGAGGCAGCAGTGCTAACCACTGTGCCACCCCTACAGCATTTTCAGTAATAAGGGGCATACTTTCCTGGAGGCACTTGACATTAAAACCTTTCAAGAGTTGACAGCATTGGTTAAGGAATATTATGACCCCAAACCTCTAATCCTGAGACGCAATTGGTTTTTATTGGCTGTTAGGGAACCGGGTCAATCCATTTCGGGATTTGTGACAAGGTTACAGTGACCGGCAAAGGCATGTGATTTTCGGTTAACCCTGAATGAGATACTGACAGTCCGTTTGTTATGGGATTAATGACGGAACCACGCAGAAGCATCTACTAGCTGAAGCCCAACTGGACTTCAAACAGGCACAACAACTGGCCTTGTCATTAGAAAATGTGGCAAGTGGAGCACAGGAACTACAGGGCATCCCAATGGAAATGGACACCCTCGCCTGTCCTACAGAGCTTGGGGAACACCACTTGAATATAGGCAATCACAGAGCCTTATGCAGGCCGTGTCCTGAACAGAGAGACCCTAGACCAGCCTACTGCAGAACCTCACGACAAAGCCAAGCCTCAGCCAAGTGGCTAAACAGTTCTTCAGGATCTGCACTGATGAGCCATTGTAATTGCTGCTGGTATGTAGACTTGAGACAGCAAAGGAACCCTACAGGGCCTGACTGGAGTAGGAAATCTCGGAGGCTGGTACCCAGGACAGTGCACACCCTGGAAAGTTCCCTTACATGTGGGTTAGAACAATCAAAATGGT
This sequence comes from Stegostoma tigrinum, assembly GCF_030684315.1. Lineage (NCBI taxonomy): Eukaryota > Metazoa > Chordata > Chondrichthyes > Orectolobiformes > Stegostomatidae > Stegostoma > Stegostoma tigrinum. Next base: position 41,377,799 of record NC_081357.1, read on the forward strand.
TAATGACGCCCAAATCAGAGTCAACTAAAATTAATGTTTGGTTAAATGATCCATGGATGTCGATAGCAGTCCAGCTATATAATTGGTTGCAGAGTCGGTGTACAGTGCACCAGAAAATAAAGGGAGAGTTGGTGATGGGACCCAGCCTCTGTGCAGTTATTTCACCTTCACCAGCTATTCTGTGCAGTTATTTCACCTTCACCAGCTATTACTGCCACTCCCTCTGGCAGCATCCATGGTCATTACTGAGCTGGAACATAAAAATATTAACAAATTTATGTCCACAAGGGGAAGTGATCAGATACATTTTGAAATGTACTCTGTTTCTTCTGGAAATGATTAACTTCACCCCTCCAAGCCTTTTGCATCTTTATCGGGTCTGGAACACACAGTCATGTTTAATGGAATGCTCACAGGGTAAATTGGGAAGTACCCACAAACTCCCTGGTTCAATACATGCTGCAGAGGCACCTGCTCAGCCCCCTTCTTCCCTGGAGTGCGATTTGGAGTGAGAGGTAGATACCTACAGAGTTGGAAATCTGCAGCTCCTCACCAAATCTGCAGCTCCCTCTGTGACCCCGCCACTGGGATTACATCAAATGTCCAGAACACATGTGCATTTGTAATCTCATTGTTGATAACTGTGGATTAAACCTTCTTCCACTCAAACTTTTCTGATGGACTTTTGTATGTTTAGACACTGAGGCTTAATATGACAACATGCAATAATAAATGCAAGAATGCCTACATTAAAATTAGTCCTGACAGCAATTAGTTGTAAATAATTCTCCTTTTCTCCATGTTGCAGATGGATTTCAGAAGATCTGGCATAGATTGTTGCTAAGGCTAAATGTTGCCCACCATTGTAAGTGAGGAGGAGGAGGAGATATCTTTCTGCCGAGCAGAAAATGTTTTGCAGATTTCTCAGATTAAAAGGAGATTTGCAAATTTAGTGCTTTCTTTGCTAGAGCTGAGAATGTTATAGATTGACCTGGTAAAGGTATTTGTGGTTACTGCAGGGGCATAAAGTTTAAAGTACTTACAATGAATCCACAGGCTGGTGAGATAATTAGAATAGGTTTTTAGGTAAATATAGAAAGGAGTTAAAACGATGCTTTAAACAAAGAGTGGTTTGGAATATAGAATTCTTTGCCACAAATTGCTACTGAATCAAGTCCATTATTGGTAGTTGGGTAGTTGCTTGAAAAAGATAAAGGTTAAGGCATATGGCAAGCAAAACGAATTGAATAGGCCAGACCATTCATGCAGAGAAAATAAGTGGCAGGAACATATTAATATGTCTTTTATGTTACATTGTTTGATATATACTACAGTGTGAACTATGTGCCTTCTTGTGGAGTAAAGGATAAACTATACTTTTACTCCAATGAATCAAACATGTTCCCAAATAAATACTAAAGATATCAAGTGACATGGACTGGGATGCAAATCTGCAGGGTTCCAGAGATGTCCATTCTTACAATCACTTGTATATGGTTATAATTATAATTAATAAAGTTTGATATTCACTGATATGGGTGGGCACTAACAACCATCAAGAAACCAGAACTGATCATACCATATGGTGGGAAGTGGTAGCCAGACCAACAGAACCAGCACCAAATCGAAACTAGTGCCTGTGGTAAAGCCCAGCAGCAGTATAGTGACCTTTATTCTTTATTCATTCACGGGATGAGGGCATCGCTGGCTAGGCAACATTTATTGCCCATCTGTAATTGCCCAGTGGGCTGTTCAGAGTCAACCACATTGCTGTGGGTCTAGAGCCACACGTCAGCCAGACCAGGTAAGGATGGCAGTTTCCTTCGCTAAATGACATTAGTGAACCAGATGGGTTTTTCCAACAATTGACAATGAATTCACAGTCATCATTAGACCGTTAATTCAGATATGTATTGAATTCAAATTCCACCATCTGCCACAGTGGGATTCGAACCCGGGTCCCCAGAACACTCTCAGGGTCTCTGGATTAACAGTTCAACAATTATTCTACTAGGCCATTGGTAGCAGGTAAAGGATGAGGCCAGCCCAGTCATCCAACCACAGAAGAGGAATAAAAGTCTCAAGGTAAGTCCAGCAGCAATAAATGAAAGACATCGAGCCTAAGCCAGTTATTGGACTGCAAAGGACGAAAGCTACAGAAAAGAGGAATCCCATGCAACCATGAAAAAGGGCAGTAAAACAAGTGTTGGCCCTTAGTCACAGAAATTTGAGGGTGCATACATGAGGATCAATGGTTGACACAACATCGTGGGCTGAAGGGCCTGCTCTGTGCTGTACTGTTCTATGTTCTATGTTCTATAACTCTATCAGCAGAATCACCTGACTAATGAAAAAGTCTTGCCTGTGCAAGAGTCTCTGGATCTTGGGTGGAGGAACCTAACCACACCATGTAATGGTTAAATTGGCAGTGACATCTGAGGAGATACTGCACTGTGCTAGGCCTTGATCAAAAGTCAGGCAAAGATCAGGCAGTGTGCTGTTGAATGGGATTGGCAGCTGTGCCCAGGCTACTTTCATCAGATAGAGAATAGAGAACAAAATCCAAAACTATGAAAACATGACTCCTACTTTATTTTGAGGTATAAACCCATCAAGATTGGGAAAAGTATAATTAACACAATCTGGAGTCAGGGAAACTACTGAATCTGTACCTCACTGATAACTGCCATCACAGTGAGGTTGTTGCTTCAAGCCCTATGGCATTTGTAGCCTAAATATCATCTTACATTAGTGAAAACCATGCAGTTTTCCAGACAGGCTGAAATTTGCAAGCAAAATGAACTTGACATGGTCTTATATCTACGGGGACACTGATTCGGTAGAATTTGTTAATCAGACAGTGACTAACATGTCAGCAAGAAAATAGATCCATTCCCACCACTGCTCCCTGTCTGCTTTGTGGCAGTAAAGGTCCACATCACTCCATTCTGCAATTGTTTTTGAAGTACATGATACCAAGGATCAACAACTGTTCTTCTGGGGCAAGTGGCAGAACCACAATTTATGGTGTGCAGGTAACATTATTGATGGCAAGAAAGCTAATCTTAATTTGGACAATGCACAGTTAATAGGATAGTAAGTTGTGAAAAGGACATTAGAAAGCTAGTTCCCATTATCTCTGATACAAAGAGACACAGATCATTTAAGTGAGGAGTTAAAAATCTGTCAAATTGAGTTCAATGTGGGAAAAGGTGAAATTGACAATTTTGGCAGGAAGAATAAAAATAAACATAAAAATAATAAAATTGCAGAGCTCTGAGATGCAGAGTGATCTGGGATCATGCAACCAGTGCCTGAAATGCAAGAGGTTAGTAAACACGTGCACCAAGTAATTTGAAAGGCAATAAAATGTTATCATTTATTGCAAGGGAAACTGAATACAAAAGTAAGGAGATTATGCATCAGTTATACAGGACATTGGTGAGAAGGAGTACAGTGTACTGTACTGCTCTCAACACTTAAGGTAAGATGTGGATGTGTTGGAATAGTTGGGGAAGATTTATAGGACTTGTATCTATAACTGGTGGCACATCTTATGTTGAAAGATTGAACAGGCTAGGCTCGTATCTGGTAGAACTTAGTAGAACAAGGCAAATTGATTGAAAAATAACATTCTGAGGGGTCTTTGTAGGGTGGATGTGGAAAGGTTGTTTCATCATGTGGGAGAATCTAGAACTGAGTTCACTGTTGAGAAATAAGAATTGCCCATTTAGGACAGCAACTAACGAATTACATTCATGAGCTATTCTTCCTGTCATTAATGAAATTATTGTCAAGAACATGTCTGATGCTGAGACTGACTATTCAAAACAGTTGTCAGACCATATTATTATGCAGGGACTTGATACAGATTGTGGTTATTATGTCACTGATAACCATGTAATCTTTCCTGCTGGAGACCCAAAAATCTTCATGTCTGCAAAATTGTTGCCTCACGCTGAAGGAAGTAAGGAAATGATACCACTCCTTACAGGAAGGGAAATTTCTATCATGGGAATTGTAGAGAAGTCCTCATTTTTTCATTTCCAGAATGCTCTTCATTCTTCTTTTCATCTCCCTTCAAATACAGTGTAAAACTAAAGGGCGCAAGAGGGAGAATATAACTTCATTGTCTTCCTTTCATGGAATGTGATCATTTGAATTCTGGAGCATGTGGTGTTGAATTATTTTTTCCTTGATTGGTTTTTACTGCTGTTTCATTCAGCTTATTGTAAGTCTCACAGCCCAGCAACCTGCTGTCGTGGGAAGATGAGACCCTATTCCACCAAAGTGATGGCATTCCAAGGAAATGAGAAGTGTCATCTTGTACATTCTCCATCAGAGCCAAAAACAATGTTGTTGATTGATGGCGCAGGCACAAAAGGGTATTGGGGATGATGAACTGGAGATGAGAGGAGGAAGGAACAGTAAATAGTTCATGAGGTTAACAATGTGTGGGAAGAACACACTTTGGAAGATGTGGAATGAAGAACATAAGAAACAGGAACAAGAATAGACTATTTGGCCACTCATAGTTGCCTGGGCGATTCAATGAGATCTTGGCTGATCTGGTCTCAACTCCTCTATAATGCCAAATCATCATAGCCCTCAACCAGCATTCTCTCTTGTTTCTTTACTTCCGCATGGACCTCTGTGGACTGTGTGCAGTCAAACTGAGTTATTTCCAGTCAATGCTGTGTTACGTGTTGGCACTCGGATTGCTGTGTGTGAGCTACCACAAAGCATAGAAGAAAAATTGCCCTCAAATCTTTGATATTTCAGAAATCTATCCACCTTCTTTAAAAATACTTTCAATGGTTTAACCTCCACAGCTCTCTGTAGTAGAGAATTCCAAATATTTACTACCCGCTGGGAGAAGAAACTCCTTCACATTTCTGTTTTAAATAAGGGTCCCCATATTCTGTACTTACACTTCCTAGTTTGAGTTTCTCCCTTTCATGGAAACATCTCAACATCTACCTTGTCAAATCCCCTCAGAATCTTGCTTATAAAGGGTTAACAATATGCTCTTAATAATAACTACTGAGCATCTGCATAAGCAGCTATGTAATGGCGATAGCAGAGGCCATGCATGTGGGAAGCAAGACGGGATTGTTACAGAGATGTCCTCTCTTACCATCTTTTGTGGATAGTTATAGTTAATAAAAGTTGTTGATGTTTCCTGACATGGGTGTACACTACCAAGTATCAACAACTCAGATCCAATCCTCTGACACTATTTAGGCTCAAACCTTTGAACTCCCCTTCTAACATCATAGTAAGCGTATCTACACCAAACGGATTGCAGCGGTTCATGAAGGCAGCTCACTACCTCCTTTTCAAGGACATAGGGATCAGCAACAAATGCTGGCCCAACTAGCAGAGCCCAGATCTCAATTCATGGATTAAAAAAATGTAATTTTAAATACTGCTGAAAAATACTAGGTAAAACTAAGCAAACAGGAATAAATTGTGAGAGAAAAATCCTTCGCCTACAAACATGTCCAATTGGTAACTAATTTGCCAGATGTGGAGTGGTTTGTGAACATTTTGTTAAATTTAAATGTCATATCTTTTTACTATGTATATGGGTATGGTTTGACAAAGGATATTTGGCATTATGAGTAAATTATTTTGTCAAGGCACTCAATGATTAGATTTTTAAAATGGATATTGTGGATTAGTCTCTCATGATAGAAGCTATAATATTTCAATTCTATTGAAGGCACTTTACTTTTTCTTAAAGAGTCTTCCTTTCACAAAGCAGTTCTATGCAGATTTTTCAAAACCATATACAATTCAAAATGTTTCATCGATTGACAGAACTCTTAAAGGCACAACACATTCGAGCCCTGTCAATATCACCACTCTGCAAGCTTTTAATTGATTATTCCCAGAAAGACTTTCCATGTTGGCTACACAATTGATCTCTGCATCACAAGAATTCTGCTAGTAATTTAACAGAATGCAATGTTAATTTTATTGGTTGTCAAGAATATTCAATTTATGAGGTACACTAAATAACTCACAAGTGCCAAAAGTTCTCATAAAGAAGGTAATCAAACTCACACTTCTTTAACAGGAAAAAGTTCATTAAGTACATCTTACGATATAACTTCATTCATCAATAATCTCATGTAATATGAGTGTGGACATCTGAAAATATCACTTTGCTCATAGAAGGGGCAAATTTTCAGAAAAGAACACTTCATTAAGTGTCAGAAGCAAAATACTGCAGATGCCAGAAATCAAAATAAATGGTCATGACCTGAAATGTTAAGTCATGTAGATTCTGCCAGACTTGCTGAGTATTTTGTAGGATTTTCTGTTTTTATTTCATTAACGAGAACTATTTTCTTCTTTTAATTAGAAAGGTCATGTGTTCAAGTTCCACTGGTGAGGTTTTTGCACAAGATCTGGGCAGCTAATAATCTGCCACCACAGTGTGGGCCTTGCCCCGGCTGGGTCTTTGTACCCGATGCAGTAATATTTATGTTAACTTCTGTAATGTAAGAACTAGACATGGGTTATACGGTACTGAAAGACTCTACAAACATTTATGTCAGCTCCTGATACATACATATATCAGAGTCACAGGCACTTCAGTGTCTGGGTTAATATTAAGCTATTCAGTTACAAACAGTAGCACGCGTTCTAACAGTGTGTCATGTTTCCAGTGGCCGCAGCAAAGCTGAAATTTGAGACCTTTATGTCCTCAGGTCACATGTTATGATATGCTAATGACACCATGAGTCTTTTAAAGGCATCCTACATACTGTTGCAACATAACAGAGCAGATATTTAGCCCAGCAGTCCATGAGTAGTGTGCTGTCAGAGGTGCTAACTTGCGGTTTTAAAATGAAGTCTACGTGCCTTAGCAGATGACATTCAGATACAGATGCTCTCATGGAACTCTCTGAAGAGGAGCTGTGACGCCTCTCAAATTTGTTCCCAACTTTTCAGAACACTAAACCCTTCAATTAGGCTTCACCCTAGCCTCAGGACCAAAATGTGGGCTTTCAGTGTCACAAAGGATAAACAAGGTGATTATAGCAGTGGTAAACATTTCCTCATCATTCTTCTTGACTTGTTTATTGCTCTTGATATGGTTGATAACACTGTCCTCCTCCAACACCTCTCTACTATTATCCCCTGACACTCATCTGGGTTCTATACTTATTTATCAAATCATAACCAATAAGTGATAAAGATTATTTTCCTATTTCTGTTCCATTACCTATCGTGATCTGAATGATCCATTGTTAAGCCCATTGGTCCTCAGCAATATCACCGGAAAATACGAAGGTCAGATTTTAAGTCTATGCCGATGACACTCACCACAACCTCAACTATCATTTCTTTCAACGCCCCCACTGTTTCTAAATACTGAGACTGCTTGACCAACATTCAGAACTCCCAAAGATTTGCACCCATTAAATAATGTTCCTGAACAACTAATTCCATTGCTGTCCCTAGAAACTGATTGAGACTGAACCACACTCTTCATGGCCATTTTGATATTTCTGACCATAAGATGAGTTTCCTGCCATATATTCATACCATCACAATGTCCCTGCCTCAGCTCAACTGATGTTGAAATCTTCATCCATTAGCCCTAAGCTTGTTTATTCTAGCAATCTCCTGACCAGGCTCTGTGGTTCTGTAACCCAGAGATCACCCAAAACTCTGCTGACCGTGTATCTACTGTCACGAAATCCTGTTCACTCATCTCCCCTGTGTTGACTGACCTGCACTAGCTGTCACTTAAATTTGATTTTAAATTCCAAACTTCCAGGCTATCACCCCTCCCTATTTCTGCAAATTCCACCATTCCCACAGCCCTCTGAGACCTCTGCATTCCTCCACTTATGACCTTTTCAGAATTCCTGGTATTAACTGTTTCACCACTGGCAGCCATGTTTTCAGCTGCCAAAGACCTAAGCTTTGGAATTCCCTCACTAAACCTCTTCATTAGTATTTCTCCTTCAAGACATTACTAAAAGCATATCACTTTTATTGAACTTTTTGTCATTTGTCCTCATGCCTTCTTACGTGACTTGCAGTTAATTTTTTTTATAAGGATCTTATGCGTTATCTTGGAATATTTCACATTGCGAAGAACACCGTCGTAAGTTCAACGACAACAAAAACAGAAGTTGCTGGAAAAGCTCAGCAGGTCTGGCAGCATCTGTGAAGAGAAAACAGGGTTAACATTTTGGATCTGGTGACCCTTCCTTAGGACTGACGGTAGCTGGGAAAATGTCAGCTTATATGCAGAAGATAAGGTCAGGGGTGGGACTTCGGAGTAAATGATAGGTGAGGATAGAGCCCAAAGAAAGAGAAGAAGAACAGTTGGGCAGGCAAAGGGGTGGGTAACGATCTGGCGAGGAAGGTGAATAGTTGTTAATGGGAACTATTAGTGACGAACAACGGGTTGTGTGTAATAGCAGACTGTGATTACAAGGTGTGGTGTGTGGGGTAGGGAGCGAGGACATGGGAGAGCACGAGTTCTAAACTCACTGAACTCAATATTGAATCCAGAGGGCTGCAGGGTTCCCAAGTGCAAAATGAAGTGTTGTTCTTCCAACTTGCGCTGAGCTTTGCTGAAACACTACTGCAAGTCTGAGACAGAGGTGTCGGCCAGGGAACAGGGAGGTGTGTTAAAGTGGTGGGCAACTGGAAGCTCAGTATCTTTTTTGTGGGCAGAACGTAGATGTTCTGTGATGTGGTCACCCAGTCTAAGGTGGAATTGAGGAACCACAAAGGCAAAAAAACTATAATGGGAGTTATGTACAGACCTCCTTACAGTGATCAGGACCAGGGGCGCAAGATGCACCGAGAAATAGATAGAGCATGTCAGAAAGGCAAGGTCACGGTGATCATTGGGGATTTCAATATGCAGGTGGACTGGGTGAATAATGTTGCCAGTGGATCCAAAGAAAGGGAATTCATGGAATGTTTGCAGGATGGCTTTTTGGAACAGCTTGTGATGGAGCCCACAAGGGAGCAGGCTATTCTGGACTTAGTGCTATGTAATGAGGCAGACTTTATAAAAGACCTTAACGTAAGGGAACACTTAGGAGGCAGCGATCATAATATGGCAGAGTTCAGTCTGCAGCTTGAAAGTGAGAAGGCAAAATCGGATGTAATGGTGTTACAGTTAAATAAAGGTAATTACAGGGGCATGAGAGAGGAATTGACGAAAATCGACTGGAAGCAGAGCCTAGTGGGGAAGACAGTAGAGCAACAATGGCAGGAGTTTCTGGGTGTAATTGAGGACACAGTACAAAGGTTCATCCCAAAGAAAAGAAAGATTATCTGGGGTGGGATTAGACAGCCATGGCTGACAAAGGTAGTCAGGAAATATATCAAAGAAAAAGAGACAGCCTATAAAGTGGCCAAGAGCACTGGGAAATCAGAAGATTGGGAAGGCTACAAAAACAAACAGAGGACAACCAAGAAAGCAATAAGGAAGGAGAGGATCAAGTATGAAGGTAGGCTGGCTAGTAATATTAGAAATGATAGTAAAAGCTTCTTTCAATACATTAGAAACAAACGAGAGGCAGAAGTAGACATTGGGCCGCTCCAAACTGATGCTGGAAGGCTAGTGATGGGAGATAAGGAAATAGCTGAAGAACTTAATGAGTACTTTGTGTCAGTCTTCACAGTGGAAGACATGAGTAGTATGCCAACAATTAGGGAGAGTCAGGGGGCAGAGTTGAGTATGGTAGGCATTACAAAAGAAAAAGTGCTCGAAAAGCTAAAAGGTCTAAAAATTGATAAATCTCCTGGCCCGATGGGGTACATCCTCAAGTTCTGAGGGAGGTGGCTGAGGAAATAGTGGAGGTTTTGGTCGTGATCTTTATAACTCACTGGAGTCAGGGAAAGTCCCAGATGATTGGAAAATTGCTGTTGTAACCCCCTTGTTTAAGAAAGAATCAAGGCAGAAGATGGAAAATTATAGGCTGATTAGACTAACCTCAGTAGTTGGAAAAATTCTAGAATCATTGTCAAGGATGAGGTTTCTAAATTCCTGGAAGTGCAGGGTCAGATTAGAACAAGTCAGCATGGATTTAGTAAGGGGAGGTCGTGCCTGACAAACCTGTTAGAATTCGTTGAAGAGGTAACAAATATGTTAGACCAGGGAAACCCAGTAGATGTTATCTATCTAGATTTCCAAAAGGCCTTTGATATGGTGCCTCACAGGAGGCTGCTGAGCAAGGTGAGGGCCCATGGTGTTTGAGGTGAACTACTGGCTTGGATTGAGGATTGGCTGTCTGACAGAAGGCAGAGGGTTGGGATAAAAGGCTCTTTTTCGGAATGGCAACTGGTGACGAGTGGTGTCCCGCAGGGTTCAGTGTTGGGGCCATAGCTGTTCACTTTATATATTAATGATCTGGATGAAGGGACTGGGGGCATTCTGGCGAAGTTTGCTGATGATACAAAGATAGGTGTACAGGCAGGTAGTACTGAGGAGGTGGGGAGGCCGCAGAAAGATTTAGACAGTTGAGGAGAGTGGTCCAGGAAATGGCTGATGAAATTCAATGTGAGTAAATGTGAGGTTTTGCACTTTGGAAAAAAGAATACAGGCATGGACTATTTTCTAAATGGTGAGAAAATTCATAAAGCAGAAGTACAAAGGGATCTGGGAGTGTTGGTCCAAGATTCTCTAAAGGTTAACTTGCAGGTAGAATCCGTAATTAATAAAGGGAATGTAATGTCGTTTATCTCAAGAGGGTTGGAATATAAAAGCAGTGATGTGCTTCTGAGACTTTATAAAGCTCTAGTTAGGCACAATTTAGAATGCTGTGTCCAATTTTGGGCCCCGCACCTCAGGAAGGACATACTAGCGGAGATTCACACGGATGATCCCTGGAATGGTAGGTTTAACGTATGATGAGCGGCTAAGGATCCTGGGATTGTGCTCATTAGCGTTTAGAAGGTTGAGGGGAGATCTAATAGAAACTTACAAGATAATGTATGATTTGGAAGGGGTGGATGCTAGGAAGTTGTTTCTGTTAGGCGGGGAGAATAGGACCCGTGGGCACAGCCTTAAAATTAGAGGGGGTAAATTTAAAACTGAAATGAGACAACATTTCTTCAGCCACAGAGTGGTGGGCTTGTGGAATTCATTGCCATGGAGTGCAGTGGAGGCCGGGACGTTGGATGCCTTCAAGGTAGAGATTGACAAATTCTTGATCTCAGAAGGAATCAAGGGCTATGGGGAGAGTGCAGGGAAGTGGAGTTGAAATGCCCATCAGCCATGATTTAAATGGCGGAGTGGATTTGATGGGTCGAATGGCCTTACTTCCACTCCTATGTCTTATGGTCTTATGGTCTTATTGATGGAGGAGAATTGCTCCCCGAAACCTTTAGTGGAGAGAACATTTTGTGGAGAGTCATTCTCCTGTATGCAGCTTCTCATTGGAGTAGGCACAACTTCATTCTCCTGTCGTGATGGGTACAATAATCCCCGTAATGCTCACAGGTTTTTTGTACACAGGGAAGAAAACCCTTCTTATGTCTCTGTCAGCATATAGCAAGACTTACTCCAAAACTACAAGTAATCTAAACAGCTTCAATAAATGCACAGCTCTTCTCATAAACTTCACTTGAGCAGAATTCGAAAGCATTTCATTTGCAAGTTGGTTGCTGACCCTGTAAATAACGCAAGTGGTATATTTCATCTGTAGTAGATTGTACATGATTTGGAGTCACTGATAACTAGACCTGTGTGCTTCAAATGAGCAGAATGTGTCAGATTAAGCTTAGAGGTTATTTGATTGCCTACACTGCATGTTTGCAGTATACACATGGCACAACCGTCTAAAAGCCTTTACAAATATATTGCACCATTGAGTCAAAATTTGGGGTCTTTATGTCTTATACACGAGATTTCTGGGGTGGAATTTTCCCAGGCCCTGGACAATGTGGGTTATAGCAAGAAATTTGGGAGAACTGCATGAGATGTCAAACAAAGCCTTTCTCAACATCAATGCTAGCAAGACACCTTTTCCAACCGCATGTGAAATGTTGAGACAAGATCCTCATTGGTGAGCGGCGAGAGGCTTATCAATGGAGGTAATTGCTCACTATCAACCTCATTGCTGCTTCTATCTCATTAATATGTAGGCTCCCATTCTTCCACCTGTCACATAGAAACTAGTTACCGAGACTTGCTGGCATGGAAGTCTGACCAGGTACCTGGTGGCTTCAACTCGCTGCTTTCTCATGTTCTCCTGGGCCTTCCCTTTGATCTTCAGCACCAGCCTTTCAGGGCATGCTCCATGGGTAATGGCTGCATATACCTTACTCGACAGTCATGGATATCACACCAGACCCTTTGCGTCATCATGACACATCTTGGATGTTTTACAGTATGTGCCTGCATTTTGTAGTACACTGGTACTTTTCATTGCAATGCTCCTGCAAGAACACTGTGTGCACAGGAAAAGGATGCCAGCTCAACGACTGAGTCAGGCTGCATCTCAAGGCTGCTCACTTGCTTTCTTAGTGCTCAATCATTTGGTATCTACTTGGATGTTCAAATCATGTCTGCCTTTCAGTGCTTCGCCTCCTTTGGTGCATTTTAAAATCTAGCGAGACCTTCTTTCTTTTATATCATTTTTGGTTTGGAACTGTGAGCTGAGAGCTAAAGATGATCGTTGGATTGTAAGTAGCAGTTTGTTTTAGTAGAAGATAACAAACTGATATTTATGTATGAGGCCTGAAAGTTTATTGCAGGTTCATTCTTGATAGAAGTGCTCTATGAATATTCTGACTTTGGAGAGGTATTTTGCTCAGCCAGATAGCAAATGTTGAATGTTAACTGGGACTTCAAGGGGAGAGGTTTATGGGCTGTGTTTGAATCAGAAGGATTTTGACTACCACAGCTGCAGGATGGAGATTTGATTGCTCCTTGGTTGTTCTCTCATTATCAACATATTGAAAGTTCAGAAAATAGAATCTCATTTTAAGAATTAAATGAATATTCCTTGGAGCCCACTGGAAGCTACCTGCATGCATTGATGTAATCAAAAACCAAACAACATACAGTCCTATGTGTCTGTGAGATTACCAATTGTGAAAGCAGCTTAAATGAACCAGCCAGTCAGGTATGATTTATTTTTCCCTTTTGATTTATCCCTTCACTGTGTCTGTCTATGGTTGAGAGGGTGGAGGCTAGAATCAAAGATTGGGTTAATTTGGCTGGCATTAATTAGATTACCTTGTGGCTTAATTTTGCTCTTCTAAATCTTCTCCATTATTAATAAATTGTGAAATCATCTGTTAAGCTATAATCCTGGTTTCTGGTAAGAGTTATTCACAAAGTCTGGTACTGGTTATTCAAAAAGTCTGGTTAGGAGCCATTGTGGTCAATTTTCAGGGTCATTGAGTATTTTAATTTTACACTGTTGTGAATACAATGATAGAGAGGCTGATTTGATTTGGCTGTCTGTCTCTGTGCCAATAACAGGATTAACGGTAGCTCTGTCTTGCCTGATAGTTTAGTGCAAACACAAGGCCAGGGCAGCTTGTCACGGCTGTCAACAGACATTATTGAAAAAGGTGGACATGTTTGTATCCAGAACAGTGCTACATCAACATTCACAACTGCACCATGTACCAGCAGAGAACATTGCAAGCAAACACCCATTTCTCAAAGTCCAAGGGCAGAAGTCCTCAGTTAGGCCAAGGGAGACAGCATTCAGTTAGTGGCATCAGCACAGTTAATGAAGAGCATTATCTGTTATTAGTCCATCATTTGGGCATGGTCTGCTGCTTGGGGAAGTCACGGTTAGCCACATTCTTTATAGAGTGTGAGGAGATGAATGATGGGCACCCACCATCTCCCTCAGCTTTTTCCTATGTAGGCTGTTTTCTCTTGTAACGAGAGATGGCAGGAACTAGGTGAGATGAAAGTTGGTGGCACAATTGCTAGTGCTGTTGCAGGTTTTAGGCTTGGAGAGTGGAGTGTGGAGGTGCAAACTTGATGGGTGTGTTGATACATACAATCTTCTTGGAGATCTTCTCCACTTTGAACCAGCAGTTGGTGGTGCCGATGCTAGCTATGATTCCAAATTCCTACTTTAAAAATAAAACTAGTCTGACTCCAAACCACAACACAAACAGATTCTAAACAAGGCCTCACATCTAACATGCATTGTCTGACCTAAAATGTCACCTCTTATATACAACGATAAAAGCTTTAGTTCTTCAGTTCTGTGACTTGAAAACAATTCAGGGAATAACACATACATATAAATCAATTAAAACCTTCTAACTGATTAAAGATTTAACAGCATCTTAGGTTTGTCTAACACATCCTCATCAGTGGTGTGACTCTTTGATCTTTTACTCATAGGTTCTGTGTCTGATACTACCCCTCTCACTAACACCTGAAAAAAGACTGAGGCTCCAAAAGCTTCTGTTTTCAAATAAACCTGTTGGACTATAACCTGGTGTTGTGTGATTTCTGGGTTTGTTCTGAGTGAGTAGGAGGTCCACAGGCCATGCAGGGTCAGTGCTGTGGGGCGCTGGGTGGGTGCGAAGAATGCAACATTGAGAATTTGTTTTAATTCATTCATGGGATGTTGGTGTTACTGGCTAGCCATCATTAGTTTCCCATCCCTAATTGTCCTTTAGAAAGTGGTGACGAACTGCCTGAATGAACTGCTGCAATCTATTTTGTGCAGGTTGACTTCCAATACCATAAGGGAGGGAATGCCAGGATTTTGACCCAGTGACAGTGAAGGAATGGCAATATATTTCCAATCAGGATGGTGAATGGGTTGGAGGAGAAGTAGTAGGTAGTGGAGTTCCCATGTATCTGCTGCCCTTGTCTTTCTAGATGGGAGTGGTCAAGTGTCTGAAAGGTTCTGTGTAAGGAGCTTGGATGGATTTCTGCAATCATTCTGTGGATGGTACACACCGCTGCCACTAAGCATCAATGGTGGACCAACTACAAGTTTGTGGATCTCGTGCCAATCAAGTGGGCTACTTTGTTCGAGATAATGTCAAGTATCTTGAGTGGTGTTGGAGCTGCTCTCATCCAGGCAAGTGTGGACACTATTCTATCATAATGCTCAGGCTTTGTGGATTCTGGAGGTGAGTGACATGCTACAGGATTCCTACACGTGTTCTTGTAGATACCATATTTCTATTGCGAGTTCAGTTCGGTTTCTGGTCAATGATGACCTCAGGATATTGATAGCAGGGTATTCAGAAATGGATGAATGTCAATGGGTGTGGTTAAATTTTCTCTCTGAAGAAGATGGTCACAAACTGGCTCTTGCGCAGTGCAAATGTTACTTGCTGTTTGTCAGTCCAAGTCCTGATATTGTCCAGGTCTTGCTGTGTTTGAATACGAGTTGCTTCTGTCGCAGAGGAATTGTGCTAAACGCTCTGCAATCATCAGAAGATAGTTGGGCCGAAGACATTGCCCAAAAGAACTTCTGCAGTGTTGTCCTGGAGCTGACATGACTGACCTCCAACAACCACAACCATCTTTCTTTGTGTCAGATCTGACTCGAATCAGCAGAAACGTTTCCTGATTCCTACAGATTCCAGTTTTATCAGGACTGCCTGAGTCCACACTGAGTCAAAGGTGGCCTTAATGTCATGGCAGTCACTCTCACCTCATCTCTGGAATTCAGTACTTTTCTCCAAATGTGAACCAAGGCTGTAATGAGGCCAGAAGCTGAAAGGCACTGGCAGCACCCAAACTTAGCATCAGTGAGCAGACCCTTGGTGGAGGGTGTTGTAGCACCAGGGACTGCATGAATATGAGGTAGGAGTGAGAAGATAGTGTCACCCACCCTGGTGGAGCAGAGAAGGTGACTGATCTTCCTGCGGCATACTGCATGTTCCTCCAGATGGTCGAGACTGCAAATAGCTGGATGGCAACTTCAGAGTGTCTGGCACAGTCTGGTGTTGTGTCCTCCTTTTGACGGTCCTGTGGGAAGAGGACTATCCCCCTCTGCACCATCCTGTCAATAGGAACCTCCACATCTTTGTTCACAAAGCAGCACATCAATTTCCCCTTATCTGTTCTCGGGCAGATGTCATGAATTGAGCATGACAACTCTGGACTGCCAGTGCCTGTCTGGGTACACAATGGCCTTACAAAGATCCCGGGATGTCCCAGCAGTGACAAACATTTCTAGCAACAGTGAGTGTGGGAATCAGGCTAGCATTAGACAAGAGGAATGTCAAGGGATGTGGTAGATAGTTAGATTCCCTACAGTGTGGAAACAGGCCCTTTGGCCCAACAAGTCCACGTCACCCCTTGGAGCATTCCACCCAGACCCAGACCCATCCCTCTATAACCCACACACCCCCCAACAGCACGGGCAACTTAGCATGGCCAATCCACCTAGCCTGCACATCTTTGGACTACGGGAGGAAACTAGAGCACCTGGTGGAAACCCACGCAGACACGGGGAGAATGTTCAAACTCCACACAGACAGTTCCTTGAGGATGGAATCAACCTGGGTCCCTGGCACTGTGAGGCTACATTGCTAACCACTGAGCCACCGTGCCACCCCAAAAGGTGAGTTTGGGGTGATCATGTCAGAAAATGTTCTAGCACTTGCAGAGAGAAGGTGGGAGACCCTCTACGAAACTCAGTGAAAATCAGCTTTGCCAAATTACGTAAAGTTCAGCCCCCAGAGTCAATTACACATCAATTCTGTTCTACTGTGGTTCGGAGGGGGAATAGAGCTATTAAGTATTCATAACAGGCAGTAGCTTCACTTAATCCTGTACTGCATCCCCATGTAAAAACGAATAAATAATGCATTCAACATATATTATGCAACATGGAAACAAAAACAGTAGATGAAATGATGATTGCAATGAGGTAAAAAGGACCACAGTAAAATTAATTGTTGCTGATAGGTAAAACTAACTCGGTAGCAAAAGAAAAAACACTTGTTCCAAAACATCATCGCTTAAAAAATAAACTTATTTTGATTCATGTATTGCAGTTCATGAAAAAAAATAAAATTGGTCAACAAGAACAAATTTGGATAGCATTAGAACCAGCATTTCCAATGTTGTTGCCATAATAAGTAGTATTACTTGTGGCTTCGTACAGAATGTAAGTGTTTCTGTTCTCAGAATAAAATCGCTATTAATACTTTAATGATCAAGCATCTAATTTAATCACACATAATATAGTTTCATTTAATCTTCTATAGCTAAAGCCTACATTTTCCATCAATGCAATTAGCATTGAAATGGTAGAATTACATTTATTTTGATGAAAGAAGCATTTCAACACAATTGGTCATCATCTTCCCAGTTACTCTATCATTTTCGTGGAACTGTAATATTGGCTAAATTCGAAATCATGGTTAGAACCCTTGATTGCTTCTGGTTGTGCCCTTGAGTTATATAAGTGATTTACTTTAATATGGCTCTTTTCACTTCATTAGAATCATTATTTCATCAACATTCACTTTAATCATTGCATAATAAATGTGAAATGCATTATTTACTTCTGTACGGGGGATGCTGTACGGGGTTAAGTGAAGCTACTGCTTAACATGAAAAGTTAATATGCTCCCTGCTAAGCTCAGTTAAACAGGATTGATGTGTAACTGACACCAGATTTCTCATGTAATGCACACATACTGCCATTTTCAACTGAAAGTTACTACTCAACCCCTCCTTGGGACAAAAAGTGCCCCTCTCAAATATACTCCATACCCTTTAAATTACAACTTTTGTTTTAAGTTTTAATCAGTTTCTGATCTGCTGGAAGAGGAAAATAGGTGATATGAGGAATGAAGTTGCGATCTGTTTTCATATTGCTATTGTGGAGGAATGTCCTTTCTCTGTGAAGCACTACTTAGTGTCCCGGCCAAGAACTGGCAAAACATATCCAACAAGTAGACAAGCCTGCATGTCAGGCAAAGCTGGAACTTGGACTAATGGCCCCCGGCTGGTAGTCAAGGGACTGACCGAGCTATCAAGTACAGAGTTTACAATTCTTTGAATCTCGCATTCTCCAATTCTCCAGTTTAAAACAAATTCACACATCAACTCACATCTAAGGTAAATGTGAGTGATCAATTTTCTCATCAAAACAGCATATAGAATCTTTATTTTCAAAATAAAATGAAAGAAAAATCCTCTGAATATTTAGAGTCACCTACCATTTCAATGCTGCAAAACAACATTAACTTTAATGACGCCTGTGTCAATCAGTCCAACAGGGTTTGACATCATTAAGTAAAAAAACATGCAATTCATATTCCCCCTCTCATCATAAAAAGGCTTTAATTAATCCCAGTGAAAATCATGAAAAATGAAACTTGATAGAGTTCCCATGAAACTGAAAACATATCTGGACTCTAAGCCAAATTAATTTCTTCCGTAAACTATAAAATATCCATACCTCTAGATCATTGAAAAATAAATGTGTGTCAGCCAGATTAAAAATCATTTCTTCCATTCGAAGTCCAAGTGTAACTGCTATAGGTGGATCCTGTAAAACAAAGATTACCATCAGAACCAGAAAGTTACTTTGTAAAGTCCAGCATTTACTTCACTATTTTACATTCTGTACACTTAATGATAATAAGACTTTTTGATTATAAGTTGAAGACGAGCTTCCCGCAACCTAGAGTAAATTTTGAAGGCAAAGCGCACTCCCAGATCACAAAAACAGACGGAACCGCAAGTTGTGAGAGGGATATAGACAGTTTGCAGACAGATATTGATAGGTTAAGTATGTGGCAACAAATTGGCAAATGGAGTGGAACGTGGGAAAATGTGAAGTTGTTCATTTCAGAAGTCAGCACAAAAGAACAGTGTATTATCTAAATGTGAAAAAATGTAGAAAGCTGTAAGACAGAGTTGGGGGATACTTGTGCACAAAGCACAGAAGTCCAGCACACAGGTACAGCAGGTAATCAGGAAGGCTAATAGAATGTTGGCCCTTATTTCAAGGGGGTTGGAATATAAGAGCAGGGAGTCTTACTGCAAATGTACAAGGTGCTGGTGAGATCACATCTGTAGTACTGTGAGCAGTTTTGGCGCACTTGTTTATGTAAAGATATTATTTCATTGGAGGCAGTTCAGAGAAGCTTCACTACGATGATCCTTGAAGTGTAGGGATTGTCTTATGAGCAAAGGTTGAACAGCTTAGGACTGTATTCACCAGAGTGAGGTTTGGCCTTGGAGGGGCTGTTGGTTTTAGAGGGTGAAGGTCGGGTGGTGTTGGGGATGTTTGTAGATAATGGTGGTGGAGGAGGCCTCTGACTGATACAGTATATACAGGAAGGAAGCACTCTCTGTTTTTATGGATCTGTGGCCTGCAGAGCTAACATGGCTGGAGGTCAGGTTGGGTGCAGAGTTATCCTGCCAGCCATTATACTGGAGTGCAGTGGAATGAGGATGCCAACTGGGTACTAATTGCCTACTTAAACACACCAATGAGGCTCCACCTAAGACCTCAATTGCCCTGGTATAATTGTGATGGGGTAGGATGGTGGTAGTAGTGGTATACACCTTAATTTATGGATTTAATTGTCATGATTGTAACCACGTCAGTGAGGTGGACCTCATGGAATATGAGATCCCTGATTGGGGCTGTTAATCCGATCTAATCAGGGAGCGCCGGTTGACAGATGTAAACAGGAATATCAAGGGTTCTGAGATAATGGGAACTGCAGACGCTGGAGATTCCAAGATAATAAAATGTGAGGCTGGATGAACACAGCAGGCCAAGCAGCATCTCAGGAGCACAAAAGCTGACGTTTCGGGCCTAGACCCTTCATCAGAGAGGGGGATGGGGGGAGGGAACTGGAATAAATAGGGAGAGAGGGGGAGGCGGACCGAAGATGGAGAGTAAAGAAGATAGGTGGAGAGGGTGTAGGTGGGGACGTAGGGAGGGGATAGGTCAGTCCAGGGAAGACGGACAGGTCAAGGAGGTGGGATGAGGTTAGTAGGTAGCTGGGGGTGCGGCTTGGGGTGGGAGGAAGGGATGGGTGAGAGGAAGAACCGGTTAGGGAGGCAGAGACAGGTTGGACTGGTTTTGGGATGCAGTGGGTGGGGGGGAAGAGCTGGGCTGGTTGTGTGGTGCAGTGGGGGGAGGGGATGCACTGGGCTGGTTTAGGGATGCAGTAGGGGAAGGGGAGATTTTGAAACTGGTGAAGTCCACATTGATACCATATGGCTGCAGGGTTCCCAGGCGGAATATGAGTTGCTGTTCCTGCAACTGCACCTCCCAGTCGCAAACCATTTCCACTCCCCCTCCCATTCTCTTGATGACATGTCCATCATGGGCCTCCTGCACTGCCACAATGATGCCACCCGAAGGTTGCAGGAACAGCAACTCATATTCCGCCTGGGAACCCTGCAGCCATATGGTATCAATGTGGACTTCACCAGTTTCAAAATCTCCCCTTCCCCTACTGCATCCCTAAACCAGCCCAGTGCATCCCCTCCCCCCACTGCACCACACAACCAGCCCAGCTCTTCCCCCCCACCCACTGCATCCCAAAACCAGTCCAACCTGTCTCTGCCTCCCTAACCGGTTCTTCCTCTCACCCATCCCTTCCTCCCACCCCAAGCCGCACCCCCAGCTACCTACTAACCTCATCCCACCTCCTTGACCTGTCCGTCTTCCCTGGACTGACCTATCCCCTCCCTACCTCCCCACCTACACCCTCTCCACCTATCTTCTTTACTCTCCATCTTCGGTCCGCCTCCCCCTCTCTCCCTATTTATTCCAGTTCCCTCCCCCCATCCCCCTCTCTGATGAAGGGTCTAGGCCTGAAACGTCAGCTTTTGTGCTCCTGAGATGCTGCTTGGCCTGCTGTGTTCATCCAGCCTCACATTTTAATATCAAGGGTTCTGTTCACTTTAGGAGCCAGCTCTGGGCTAGCTGGGTCAGTGTCATGTACTGTGCACATATAAATAACAGGTGACTTGATGATGGGACACTGACCTTTGTGGAGGTATTTCACCACTCATTTGTTTTTTCACCCTGATTGGTCCATAAAATTCATTCCAGTCACCAAAAAATTAATACTTGAAAGTTTTATCTCAATTTATTCAATGTTCTTACTTTAAAACCACTTAGTGCTTTCTTATTAAAACAAAATACAAGAAATAATTCAGGAGAAGGGTTTCCCGTTATGAATGAGAAATTTATGCTACATTATCTCTGGGCATAGTACATCATTACTTTGAATTGTGCAATTTCTGTAAAGATATACTTGTAAGACTGTACACACAACAGATCAGCACAGTGGAATGAATTTACAACAATGCTGCTGAGTCATTTGTGAAGCTGAAATGAGTATCATATTGGAAGCTCTGGAGTGCAATGTGCAGTGTCCAAATGCTTTGACCTTGTTGGGTTCAATTAAACAAGTCCAGAAAACTATTGCACCTGAATTTTCTCAATTTTATATTCCCACCTATCATTCCATGTTCTCTAACACTTTTTGGCTCAATGAAGAGAACTAGCTCCAGACTGAAAAGCCAATCATGTGAATTCCTTGCGATTCTGCTGGTTCAACATAGCCGTAAGGTTGATCTCAAAATTCCAAGTATGGAAATAATACCAAATCATTTTTGTTCAGGATTTTCTTGCAATCTTTTGACTTTTTCTTTAAAACGATATTGATTTTTATTTCAATCCATGCTTTTATGCTACACTCTTAACTGAATTGCTTCCATGACTGTATAGTTTTAACACACTGTGCCCACTGTGGATGAATGATAATCAAGTGGCTTAAAAGTTTGTTTTTTTTGATCCTGGAAGAAAGAATCTCTATTGTGAGTTTGGTACTTGCTTCAATGTGTACGAACCATTGCTTGTTTATATCCATTTTTAGATTTTGGTAGACACTAATCAGATGTGGCAAAATTTGAGTGTAAACAGATAATATTGAATTGGTGCACAAATTGGCAAAACTTCAGTGTAACTTCTTGATTTCTCCCCATTCTCAATTTTACTGCTTTATAACCAAATACTGGGAAGTACTTTGGAGTGTCAGTTTTATTAATTTTTCCATCTGACAGCAGTAAGAATTTGCTGTGATGAGAACTGGGAGGAACCAGCAGTTTACTGATATTTCAAATACATATTTAACATAATATAAGCATTAAACAGAAATGAAGCAAATTAAGAAATATACCTATCCATTTGGGTCTATTTCAAAATCAATTCATGGTATGGTAATGGAAACAAAGTCAGTCAGGTGAACCTCATAGAATATGAGTTCCCCGATTGGGGCTATTAATCTGGGGAGCCAGGGAGCCCTGGTTGAGATATAAACAGGAGTGTCAGAACATCCTGTTCACTCTGAGAGCTGGCTCTGAGGGAGCTGGATCAGTGTCAAGCACTGTCCACATGTAAATAAAGGGTGACCTGATGACAGGATACGAGTCTCTGAGAACTATTATACATGGGACGTGGCTACCATTGCTGGGCCAGCATTTATTGCTGATTCATAACACCCTTGAATTGAGTGGCTTGCTAGGTAATTTCAGAGGCAAGTTAAGAGTCAACCACAATGCTGTGGGTCGAGATTCACATATAGTCCAGACCAAGTAACCTAATGGACAGTAGAGTTGCAAGTTTGATTAATGTATTTTTCTCTTAAATAGAGTCTCTCGAGCTTATTGTGTTTTCAGACTTATTGCTCTGATATATGAAAATGCTGAACACTTAAAAGGGGCAATGTTGTGAATGTATGCTTATGGGAGACTGTCTTGTCTGCTATTCACATTGTAAAACCATCCATCAACTCCCACCGACTCTTTTTAATGGATATAAAATTGTTGGCAGTGAACCCATTACTTCCCTATATGCAGCCAGGAGGCAAAAGGTTCTGCCAACAGCATTTATTCATTCATGCATAAAATTTAACTTAAAATGCAGGTAACAACAGTCAAATGAGAAGGGGTGAATATAGTTCAAATTCACTGAAAATGAAATAAAGACCTTGGGAATCAAAACAGGATTCAGTTTGAGATTAAATAGATTACATAGAATGGGTATTAGCAGTTTCCAATGTTAGAGCTTTAAACAGCCAAAATGGGAGATGGTAATTGGGTTTCAAAACAGTATTTTCAGCTTTATAGTGTTGTTGAATCCCTTTTGAAATATAAATTATAGAACTGAAAAAAATTGCATCCACAATTCTAAATCGTTAATTGAAAGCTTCTTGGCCTGCATAGATCTGTTATTTTCATTCTGAGTGCTCCCTTGACACAAAAAGTTGTAATTAATATGGCTTTTAATTGAGATACTTAGAATCTTGCCAAATAAACGCAAAGCAAAACAAATTAATCAATGCATAAAAATTTCTAAAGAAACAACAGTAGTCTCCAATAACACCTGTCTTGTTCTGTCAAGTGCTACTATAGAGGGTGCATCATTTTTATAAGTTAATAGACCAACTGGTACCCAGCTGCAAAAACCATTATCAAATGAAGGTCATAACAGCTTAAATGCCAATCATCATTATTTGTTGTTATGGAAACTAACATAACATAAAAATGGATGTATCATAACATATTTTGAATGTATACTATCCTGTCACAGTTCACTGCATTTCTTGCCTATTAAAAAATGTTTTATTTAAACAAACCCATCACTCATTTGCACGATAGCTAATTATGGAAAACAAAACTTCTGCTGTAAATTGTGCAAATGAATTTAAAACCATACCGATGGCGAAATCCATTGTCTTTGGTAAAAATTAGAAACGTTTTGAAGGTTTTTTTTTATAATGAGGAACAGAAAAGCCTAAATAGCATGCTCAGTTGTTTCGAACAAAACCTTTTAACTTCTAATATTGTGCTAAGTACAGTGGTATTTCCTATTAAATAATATCTGTACACCACATTATAGTGAATTATGTATTTTTAATGATTCTTGCTCTGAGCCTCTTCTAACAGCAATTACATGCACTGTGCCACAGTTTTATTTACATTTTGGCAAGTTGGCCATTATTTTGACATTGTTTTTCACAGACTGTCTCATTCTCATTTAATGGCTCAGTAATTCTTCCTGTGTACATCCCGTGAAGTATTCCAAAGTACACTTGAACCTGTCACTTCACCGGATAAAATATACCACATACCCTACAGTCAATAGCCTTCATCCTCCCACCTATCCTGTTACTGCATAATAGCTGCAGGTCTCATTCTAATGTAAATCCTAAGGAGAGAACTGTGCATGGTAATAATTAAAAATTTATTGATGTCTAGACAACTGGAAGATTCATTTATACCTCCAGTTTGGTGGCTGAGAAAACAGACACCAAATTACCTCTGCGTTATACATACTTAATATGGCTTTTTTTATCACTGTGATTCAACATTTAGATCCGTTGCAACATACATTTAAAGCAAGCACTTCAAACACTAATGACCCAGTTATATAGATCACTATTCCAAAATCATACTTGATTTGGCAAACTTTCGTATTGTCAATAAATCTCCTTATAACCACTGAATAGCAAAATGCCATATTCCAACATTCTGAAACAGTGATTCAAAAGTGAACTAAACATGAGATGTTCAACCAAATTCTAAATAGTTAGATTCATAAGACCTTCATCCAGACCGTTGTCTAGCAAACATCCTCATTCTTAAAATTAAAAGCAAAATACTGAAGATGACACTTAGGCTGAACCAAAAATAGGTTTAGCAACATCTTTGGAGAGAGAAAAATAGTAACATTTCGAGTCCTGGATATTCATTATCAAAACTCTCAAATTTTAACAACTGACTATTCTTATCACTGAATAAGTATAGAAAAAAACAACTTTCTTAAACTGTTAATTAGCAATAATTTTTAAAATATTTTGTAAATGCTGCCCTTATGCCGTAGAATCAATTTCAACAGATTGGTGGCAGATGGAGCTGTGATTGATGGTCTCATCAAAAACATTGTACCTCTGACAATGCAGCAGTCCCTCAGCATGGACTGGAGTGCTAATTTTGACTTTTGTGCCTTTGTTACAAAAGGATTTTAGTATAAGAGTAGAGAGGTTCTACGATAGATATACAGGGCATCAATGAGGTCAGAACTGGGGGAATGTGTACAGCTTTGGTTTCCTCACCAGAAGGATGTAGACATTTTGACAGACTGCTTTTCGGGATGAGGGACTATCCTATGAGGAAATATTGAGTGTATTAGGTTTATAGTTTAGGAGGATGAGTAGTGATTTAATTAAAACATATCAGGTTCTTAAGGGGTTGGACAGGTACATCTGAGAAACATGTTTCTATGGCTGGGGTTCTAAAATACAGGGTCACAGTCTCAGAATTAACCTTTGGCCATCAGGGATGAGCAGAAATTCCTTTACACTGTTAGAACTCTTACTGTTTTTTGTTAGTTTTATTTTATTCTTTTATCAGTTTTGGTTTAGAGTTGTGAACTGAGAACTGTGAGCTGAAGATGCCATTTGGACTATGAGGAGCAGCATGTATTATAAAAAGAGGACAAACAGGCTGTTGTTTGTGAAGTCAGGCCTAGAAATTAATTGTATATTGGCACTTGATCAAAAGGATTACATAGACTCTTCGACACTAGGGGAAGCAGTACATTTAACCAAATACCAGATGTTTAGCCATGAATGAAGTCAGTAACTGGGAAGTGGTACCAGCAAGTCTAGAAGGGAAGATGATGGCCAAACATAGGGAAGGGCAAGGGCAGGAACAGGGGTTTGTATTTTGATTCTGGGAGAAGCAATGTGATAGTGTTGTTCAGGAGGGTTTAAATTAGTGTGTCAAAGGTTTGGGAACCAAAGCAGTCGGTAAACTTGTGAAATAACAGAGGAGGAATTAGAGACTAAGGCTGGTAAGACTATGAGGAAGAATAGACAGGGAAAGATTACTGAATTTAACACAAGGAGTATGGCAGGTGAGGCAGATGAACTTAGAGCTTGGATTAGTTCATATAACTACGATGTTGTAGCTAGTACAGAGACTTGGTTGAGAGAGGGACAGGACTGGCTGCTTAACATTCTGGTATTTTGATGTTCCACACGAGATAGAGAGGGATGGAAAAGAGGTGCAGGAGTTGCACTACTGATTTGGGAGAATATCACAGCTGTACTGAGGGAGGACAACTTGGATGGCTCATCCAGTGAGGTCATATTGGTAAAGCTCAGGAATAGAAGGGTTCAATCACTTTGATGGGGCTGTACAACAGGCAGTGGGTGATGGAGGAACAGACATGTGGACAGATTATGGAAAAGTATGAAAACAACAGGTTGTTGTGATGAGTGATTTTGACTTCCCCTAAATTGACTTGGACTCCCTTAGTGCCAGGGGCTTGGATGGGAGGAAAATTTGTTAGATGCATCCAGGAGGGTTTCTTGAAGTAATATGTAAATAATCAAACTAGGCACTGGGCCATGTGAGACCAGGTATTAGGGAATAAGCCCAGGCAGGTGATCGGAATTTCAGCGGGGTGCACTTTGGAAACAGTGGCCATAATTTCTTAAGTTTTAAGCTACTTATGGACAAAGATAAGAGTAGTCCTTGGGTGAAAGTACTAAATTGGAGAAGGCTAACCACCAGAACATCAGGCAGGAATTAGGGAAAGTAGATTGGGGTCAACTGTTTGAGGCTAAATCCACATCTGGCATGTGGGAATCTTTTAAAGCCCAGTGATTAGAGTTCAGGACCAGCATGTTCCTGTAAAAGTGAAGGATAGAGATGGCAAGGTTCAGGAACTTTGGATGACAACAGAAATGGTGAGCTCATTCAAAAAGAAAAATTAGTATAAATATTGTTTAGGAAACTGAAGACAGACAGAGCTCTTGAAGAATATAAAGAAAGCACGAAGAATTTAAACGAGAAGTTGGTAGAGCTAAAAGGAGCCATGGAACGTCATTGGCAAACAGGATTAAGGAAAATTCCAAAGTTTTTTATATGCATATAAAGAGAGTAGCTAGGGAAAGGGTAAGTCCACTTAAGGACAAAAGAGGACATTTATGAATGGAATTGGAGGAAGTGGGTCAGGACCTTGACAAATATTTTGCATTATTATTCACAAAGAAGAAGGACAAGGTAGATGGTGAATCTAGAGAGGGGCATGTTGATATTCTAGGTCATGTCGATACAAAAATGGTGTTGAAAATTTTGAAAGCATTAAAGTGGACAAGTCCCCAGGACCTGAACAAATCTATCACAGAATTCTGAGGTAGGCAGGCGAGGAAATTTCAGGGGACTTGTACAAAATATTTTCATCCTCTTCTGTCACAGGAGTGGGTCTAGAAAACTAGGGAAAAGGCACTATTTTTCCCTTTTTAAGAAGGGCACAGGGATAATTTCGGAAATTAGAGGCTTGTGAGCCATTAAGCCAGTGGTAGAGAAATGATTGGAGAAGATTCTTCTGGAAAGGATTGGCTCATATTTGGAAAAATTTGGATGTATTAATGAAAGGCAGCATGGCTTTGTGAGGGGAAGGTTGTGTCTCACAAACTTGATTGAGTTTTTTGAGGAAGTCACACAGATGATTGATGAGTGCAGAACAGCAGATGTTGTCTATGTGGATGCTGGCAAGGCCTTTGGCAAGGCCCCTCATGGCAGGCTGTTACTCAATGTGAAGTTACATGGAATCCACAGTGAGCTGTTAAGATGGATACAGTAAAGCTTGGTCATATAGAGAGTAGTGGTGAAAGTGTGCTTTCTGACTGGAAATCTGTGGCGTTTGTAGAGATCCTTGCCGTTTGTAATCTATAAGTGATTTGGAGGAAATATAGGTGGCCTGATTGGAAAGTGTGCAGACAACACAAGGGTTAGGGGACCCGTGGACAGTGAGGAGGATTCCCAGAGTACACAGCAGGATACAGATGGCTGGAGACTTGGGGAGAAAACGGCAGATGGAATTTACATATTTTGCAATGTCTATATGCAGGTGGAACATACATGTAATTGACAGAATCCTTACCAGCATCAACAAACAGAGGAGTCAAGGCAAACAGATGCACAGTCACCCGAAAGTGGCATCGTGAGTGCATAAGGTGGTCAAGCAGGCATATGGCATGCTTGCCTTCATCAGTCAGGGCATGGAGTATAAAAATTGGGAAGTCGTGTTCCATGAACTTCAGTTAGGCCACATTTGGAATATTGCGTACAGTTCCGGTTGCTACACTGGAGGCTTTAGACAGGGTATGGAAATGGTTTACCAGGCAATTACCTGGTTTTGAGGGTATTAGCTATGAGGCAAGATTGGACAAACTTAGTTTATTTTCACTTGAATATCAAGGCTGAGAGGCAACCTAATAGATTATAATATTAAGAGAGGAATGGATAGAATGGATAGTCAAAGTCTTTCTCCCAGGGCAGGACTGTTAATTACTATGGGCCATAAGTTTAAGGTAAAAGTGGGAAGTTTAAAGGAGATGTGAGAGACAAGTTGTAGTAGGTGGTAGGTGCCTGAAATATGCTGCCAGAGCAGGTGGTAGAAGCAGATACAACAGCAATACTTAAGAGGTATCTTGACAGATCCATAAATAGGCAGGGAATAGGGGGATATGGACTGCAAAGAGGCAAGAGGTTTGTAGTTTCGAAAGACGTCATGTGTCACTGCAGGTTTGCTGGGCTGAAGGACCTGTTCCTGTGTTGTGCTGTTCTTTGTTGTTTGTACTTTTTTCAGTTTAGTCGTTGATATTACAGCATGAAAGTTTGAAAGCTCTCTGCCTAGCCTCCCGTCATCAACTACTGGAAGTTGAGAGAATAAACACTGAGAAATAAATATCACAGGCTTCCTCAGGGCAAAGTGACAAAGTGGTTATATCTTCAGAAAATTAGTCAAGAGACAATCATGTACGCCTGTGGAACAATGCATCATGAAATCTGTTGAAGTAATCTGGCCAGTTTTGTTACTTTCTTTGGTTAATCCCTTAAATCTGTTTATTTGTCTGTCTTTTGTGTGAATGGGCTTGAAAACATTATCAGGTTAAATCATAGACATCAATTAGATTACTTTGTTTTTAATTTTGTCCTGCTAATAGTTACTGTATTGTTAATAAAATGCTAAGTCTTCCGTTGAAACTACGAACCCAGTATCTAGAATTAATTATTCACAGAATCTAGGATTGGTTATTCAAAAAGTTAGGAATCACTGGGTTCAATTTTGAACGCCTGTGGAGGTTTTAAATTTACTGTGCTGTGAATACAAAGGCAGAGAGGTTGATTTGATTCAATTGTCTCTGTGTCATAACAATGCAGAGGGTTGCAGGTTTCTGGAATTCTCTGCCCCAGTGTACTGTGAATGTTTGGTCATTGAGTATAATCACGGCAGAGGTGACTGACTTTGTGAGATTAAGGGAATTAAGTAATGTATTGTCTATTGCAAGAAGTTGGAGGTTCCAGTAGATGATCAGGCATGATCTGACTGCATTGAACAGTAAACTTGAAGGGCTAATCCAGTTACAATATCTAAAGTTCTTTTTAGATTTAACTGTTCCAACAAAGCAGGGATGGAGCAAACAGGTAAAGTGGAGAGATTTGTGACTTCATCCTTTGCTCAATTTCTGCCAAGTTCCTGTTTTAAGAGCACTGATTTAAGTGGTCAAAGTCACCAGACTCAGGTTATGGCCTCCTGAATAAATGCTCATTAGGATACCATCATTTCAGATATATTTATAACCGAGGCTTCAGCCGTGAAACCACAGCAGCTTCCCACCGTATGTACCCTGAAGAATCTATATCATCAGAGAACCCAACACAGATCTACTGCTAGGATGTCAGAAGCTATTAATCTACACAAAACAATGACATTCACTCTGAGAACTTGTCATTGTGACCTGAAACTTGGCTTCAGTTTTGTATGAGCATGCTGCACTGCTGATCTACGAAGGTTATGCAATATTTCAAAGGATATTACCCCCAAGAAACCCTAAGAAACATTATTTCTACAACAGCAACCATCAGTTGCTAGGCTGTTGCATCAATTATCTGAAGGCAAGTACCCTAGGGGTAACTTTTGGCATCTTATGACCCATATTCTTCACTATCTGTTTTCATTTTACTCATATACAATTTTCCACTACCATAACTTATCAAAAATATTTTTGAAATATGAAAATAGTGAGCAAACATGCAAATTTAAATCCAATTCTAACCATTTAAATGCAAATTATGAACATATTGTAAAATGTGAACTATTGTTTAATAGTAGCATTATTATTTTTTAGACTCCAATGAAATATATTAGATGTACAAATGAGCTAATACATGTTTTTAACAGACAAAAAATCAATTATGGAGATAATCAACATGACTAGCAGATCACTTCGAAAAAGGTACTTTTGAGCGTTACCACATGGTTTTGACCTTCCAATTAATGATCTGGGAATTCATACATGTAAAACTTTACTGAATCAAAGGTAAAGTAGGAATTTTAGTGATTTACTGCAGGTGTTCTGGCATTTTATATTGAACATACTCTGGTTAACAGATGTACATGAGTTAAAAAATACCATTAGATTTGTTTCTTCCAGTCTGTGTATTATACACCTGAAAGACAGTTCAATTAAAATGAAATCTAGATACATTGTTACTTATATATTTTTGTTTATGAGTTCATGGGATGTGTAATGTCATTGGTTTGGGTAGCCATTATTACCTATCCTTAAGTACCCTGAAGACATTGGCTGTGAGCTGCCACTTTGAACTGCTTCAGTCCTTAGCAGCTGGAATACCCATAGTGCTGCTCGGACGGGAGTTCCAAGACTTTGACCCAACAACAGTGGAGGAACAGCAAGTCAGAATGGTGTGTGGTTTGGAGGGGAATTTATTCGCCTCTGATAACGAGAATTTATCCTGGGTAAACTTACTAAATTTGCACATTAACATCACGTGTTTCTTGAACATCTTCCAAAATAACACAAAAGCCTGGTTTGTGTCAAAGATCCTTTAAACAAATGTCAGTGAAACAGGCATTAGATATCATCCAGAGCCACATTCATACTGATTGGAAATTTGGTGGGAAAACTACTGTTGGACGAATACTTGATGTATCTTTCCACAAAGTAATTGTGACGCACTGGTACACAAGTGATCATTCAGAAGTTCTATGTTTGACATTTGCTGACATTTCCAAAGGTTGGTTTACACATTATTTGAAACACACTTTTACCAGCAAACTGTACACATATCCAACCGATGAAAGATAAAAAAAGATTATTTGCTTCATGAGGTGTGGACATCATTGGTGGAGCTAGCTTTTATTGCCCATCAGTAATTGCCCTCGAATCAGTGCTGGTAGTGAGCCATTTTATTCAACACAGTAGTTGGTAGTTTAAATAGAGGAAACACATAGAAAAAGTTAGCTCAGTGTGGTACTGCCTCTTCAGTATTTATTCAGGAACTCAGCTCAGTGAGAAAAGAAGTACTGCTCGGATCTCCTAGAAAATGTGGAGCAGTACAAGAAAGGGAGCAGGGGATAATGAGACCTGAAAGTTGAGCTGTAGAGGCACTAGTGAGGTAAGCAGGTAAGTTATTGGTTGGTGGGTTTTACAGTCTTATTTTCTCAAAAATAGGGCAGTAGTTTAAACTTGGACCGGTATTTAATTTTTATCATAATAAGTTAAACTGCCTAATAGAACTATAATTAATTGTTAAGTGATATTTCAAAACTTACAAACCAAGATACTTAATAAGTGTGCTTAGGTGAGGGAAATTTATAAAATTAAAGAGAGAGCCAACCATATGGATTGATGATATGAATCAGGTTAACCGAAGTGAGACAGAAAGGGATAAAGTATACAAATGTAAAAATACACCAGAAATGAGATCAGATTAAGGAAAAATGTTAATAAGAAAAAACCAAAGTGGTTTATCTCAATGTGCATAACATTTGTAACAGATGAGTTTATAACACAAATAGAAATAAATATATATGATGACAGCCATGACAGGGATATAATTTCAACATGTCCAAGGCTGAGAACCGAATATTCAAGGGCAGCTGATGCTTTGGAAAGTCAGGAAGAAAGGGAACGAAGGCGCGGCTAGGTTTTATTTTAAAGGATGAGATGGATATATCAGTGAGAAGTGCTCTTAGCTCAGAAGATCAAAATATAGTATCTATTTGGGCAGTGATAAAAAAGATAACCATGGAAATAAGTCACTGGCAATAGTGCCCTATCAGCCCCTTGAGTCATTACACTGTAGGATAGAATGTAGATCAGCCAATAATGGGAATTTGTAAGAAAATACTGCCAAAAGTGTCTGTGATTTTAATATTCATGGAGATTGAACAAATCAAATTGGCAAATGTAGTCTTGAGGGTGCGTTCATAGAATATATATGATATATTTTTCTGACCAAAACCTTGTGGTAACCAACTAGGCAACAGGCTATATTTGACCTCCTAATGAGCAAAGAAACTGGATTACTGATCTTGTAGCAAAGAATCATTGTGGGAAAAGGATCAGAAAATTATAGAAAAACAATCACATTCAGTGTAAGACAGTCTGGTGTGAACTGAATACCTTCAACTTAAATAACAGCAATTATAATTGTTTAAGACAGCTGATTGCTGAGTACTGGAGAAATATATTATAAGATCAGCAGATTTGAACTTGAGAGCAAAGAGGTTATGATGTAACTGTTTATAACATTAGCGCAGCTACTGCTGGAGTACTGTGCAATTCTGGTCACCACACCGTATGAAGGATGAGGCTGCACTGGAGGGGGTGCAGAAGAGATTTACCAGAATATTGCCTGGGCTGCAGTGATTCAGCTATGAAGAGAGATGAGGCAGGCTAGGATTGTTTTCCTTAGGGCAGTGAAGACTGGAGACCTGATTGAGGTGTGTGAAGTTCTGAGGGGCATAGACATGGTAGGCAGGGAGAAATTTCTCCCCTCAGTTGAGGAGCTAATAGCCAGAAGACGCAGTATCTTGGTCAAGAGCAGGAGAGGAGAAGTGTGGTTATGGATGTCTGAAACTCACTGCATAAAAGGGGGGTAGAGGCCGGAATCCTCAAAACATTAAAGAACTATTTAGTTGTGCACTTGCAACACAACAATATACGAGGCTATGGGCGATATGCTGGAAAATAGGGTTAGACTAAGTGGATGTTTGATGATTGCTGTGAACAGGAGAGGACCCAGAGCTCTTTCTGTGCTGTAAAATCTCTCTGGCTCTATGTTTGATAGATAGTAGAAGACAGTTAAGGAGATAAAACTCCCAATGTAGATATATATTCCAATGAGAAATATTCTATGCCAATTACAGAACAGCTATGGCTAACTAAGGAAGTTAAGGATGCTATCAAATTGAAATAAAAAAGCACATAATGAGGCAAAGATTATTGGTGGATTTAAAGATTGAGAGTATTTTGGAAACCTGCAAAGAATGGCTTTACAAAATGATGGAGAAATTAGGATATGAGAGTAAACTAGCAAGAATCACAAAAGCAGACAGTAAGAGCTTCTCCATGGATATAAAAAAGAGCAGTCACAGTAAGTATTGGCCTCTCACAGGGTGAGCCTGGAAATTCAATCATGGTACACAATGAAACACCCACCTTGTGAAGACACATCTTTAAGGTGAAAGTATCTCAAGAGTTTTCTTCCCTTCGGTGCTCAGGATCAAGGATGACTCACTCCCAATCTGGTTCAAGATCTCTGAAATAGTTTATAAATCTAATACATGATCTGCTGACTCTGCCACAGACACATGCAGGTAGATGGTGCCTGAAGGGTAAGGTAGATAGGTTTTTTTGAAGGCTTGTGTGTGCTCCCACCAATATCTCAAACTTACCTCTGCAAATGCCTGATGAAACCTTTTGATTGCTCAGTGGTCGCCTGATGACGGTTGGAATTGTCAGGTTTTATTGAGATGAATATTGTGTTGCTTTGAACTGTTCTTGTGAACATTTTTCTTCTGCAAACAATGTCTTGGTAAATTAGTTTCTACATTGAAAACAGTCAAAGACGTCAACCTGAGAAATGAGCAAATGTGTGCTTGTCTTAAAAATAAGAAAACAGAAAATAACATTTTTTCTTCCACTTCTTCCAGATTTTCTCATTTTAATTTAGGATGCCATATTTCTGGTTAATTATCTTTCTTCATGTCTTCCTTTTAATCACCTCTGTTTCTTCAATTCCCAGTGCGTTTAAGTCTCTCAACACTGTATCTTTCCATCTGGTATTACAGTTTGCTCTTCTGCTTTCTGACAGTCCCATCTCCATTACATGCTTCAACACATTCACACTCTCTCTCTGCAATAGATAATCATAACATTTCAATCTTTTCTGGGTCATATTCTTTGTTGCTTCACAATCTTCAATGATCCCCTGATGTACTGTTTCCTGATCTTGTCCTTTTTTTTCTCCACACATCCATCTCTCCATCCACATCCCATCAGTATCTAGTCATTGCTCCTCTCTTCTTGATGTTGCTCAAGTTTCTGCACCATAAAACTTGGCTAGTCTCACAACTGATTTGCAGATCCTACCTTTCGGTTTTACTCAAAATTATCCATTACTTAATACTTCATTTCACTTCAATCAATTGCTTAATTTTCATTTCCAAACCTCATCTTGTGACCTTGGTCGTTTAAAACTACTCACTTTCTTCAGGTAGTCACCTATAATCTTTGTATCGCTTCACTCAGATCATTTTCCCTTGGCTCAAAATATTTGTCCAGGCTTTGGGTTTTTGTTTGACTGATCTTAGTGCCCTTTTCTTCTAGGATTTTATCCCATTCTCCAGATATTCCGTCATCTTCTCATTATTCCCACTGCACATTTCAATGTCATCTACAAATAGCATTGACTACGGTGTATCTTGTTGCATTTGCTCAGTTAGGACATCCATGACCATCAGGAAGAGCAAGTGGTTCAATGCCAATCCTCAACAATCTGAATTAGACTTTGAAACTCTCATTCTACCCTCCGTTGCTTCTTCTTTTATATATGCAATGCTTCAGATGTAATCTCATCAATGCTCTGTATAGTTGTAACAAGGCTTCCCTACATTTATACTGCAAACCCCTTGCAATATTCCATGCACCTTACTAATTACTTCTTGTACCTGTGCGTTAATGTTTTTGTGATTTTTATATTAGGATGTTCAGAATGCTCCTTATCACAGAATTCTGCTGTTTCTCTCAATTTAAATAATATTCTGCTTTTCTATTTTTCTTGCCGAAGTGAACAACTTCACATTTTTCCACATTATTCTCCAACTTTCAAATGTTTGCCAGTCAATTAACCTTTGCAGGTTGCATATGTCAGAATCACAACTTGGTTTCCTAATGGAAATCACTCTGTTGAAAGTTTGGTCGTGGCATTTCGTCTTCTTCCTTAATCCTATTAAACAAAAACCGGTGGGTGGGCATGTTGTCACAAGGGCACAAAGGCTCTGTCATGGGATATAGGTAGGTTGAGTGAGTGGAGGAAAAATAAACTTGGGAGGCGAAGTTTAATTTAGCACAATATGAGGCATGCACTTTGGTCAGAAGAATCAAAAGTAGACTATTATTTAAATGGAGAGGGCCTGCAAAAAGTGCAGCACATGTGGATCTGGATGGCATGTAGCTGCAGCTGATAATTAAGAAGGCAAATGGAATTTAGGGTTAGTGACCACTAGACCTTTGTGGGCAGTTTCCTCAAGCTCAGTGATGAGTACTGTCATTTTGCTGCTGACTACAATATATAGGCTAATTAGCTGTGTAGGAGCCAGGAATTTGTCGAACTTAGCATTCAGAAAACCAAAGCTTCCATGTTTGATTCCTCACAGAAAGCTTTGTAATCTATGGTAGTGGCCTCTCCAGATGACTGGGTCCATACAGTGCCTGTATAATATTCTTTATGTGTTATCTTTATGTGTTTTCATTTTGAATTAAGTAACAGCTCTTGCTTACAGGAGAGATATAGTTATCTTACACTTTTAGCATTTTACAGAATAGAATTAAGTTTAACAATAAGAAGCTCAGTTAATAAAGAATTTCAATTGTTATGTCACATTTTCTCAATTGTATGGATTACAAAAAACAAATCAGTGGAATTACTTTTACTCTGCCATGGCTTTATTATTTTGGAAGTTACAAGAACCTTTCCTGAGAGGTGGAGTGCTCAGGGC
This sequence comes from Stegostoma tigrinum, assembly GCF_030684315.1. Taxonomy (NCBI): domain Eukaryota; kingdom Metazoa; phylum Chordata; class Chondrichthyes; order Orectolobiformes; family Stegostomatidae; genus Stegostoma; species Stegostoma tigrinum. The sequence continues at coordinate 41,413,885 of NC_081357.1, forward strand.
ATCTCGTATGTAGAGGATACAAATGACAAATCATTCCTCTATTTGTTTACCAACTTCACAGACTAAGTCCAGAATTTACCCAGAGAAACTATCACCCGGATCTGATTTATGCAAAATCATGTTGCCCTACATCACCCTAAGTTTAACAAAAAGGAGTGAATTTTACATTCACTGTTGGCACATCTTAAGGTGGAGTGGGCATATTAAATGGGTGGCCAGCTTGCTGCCTTCTTGCTTGTCTAAGCTGACCACCATATCAGGTGTTGGGTAAGGCATCAGGCAGGCCACTTACCCAGAGGCCCTGGCTAGTTAACCATATGGGCTGCATTCCAGCTCTTTGCTATTTCTCAGTCTTTGGGGAAATAAGGTTGAACAACCTGCAGTGTTCACTGCATGAACTGCTGATGGGGAAGGAAGATTTCCTCTTTTCATGGTGTTCCCCTCTACCAGGGGGCTTCAGCCCTCCCTGTTATACTTGCCTCAAATCTCCAGACATGCCTGAAGTCTGACATTCATTTTCATCTCTTTGTTGGATGGCAATATTGTCTACGGGCACTGCTGGCACTATACTGCTGGGAAGCAATTGCATTGGCTGGCACCTCTTTAGATTAGATTCCCTACAGTGTGGAAACAGGCCCTTCAGCCCAACAAGTCCACACCGCCTCTTGAAGCATCTCACCCAGACCCATTCCCCTGTAACCCACACACCTCTGAACACTATGGGCAATTTAGCATGGCTGATCCACCTACCCTACACATCTTTGGACTGTGGGAGGAAACCGGAGCACCCGGAGGAAACCCATGCAGACACGGGGAGAATGTGCAAGTTCCACACAGACAGTCGCCTGAGGCTGGAATCGAACCTGGGTCCCTGGTGCTGTGAGGCTGCAGTGCTAACCACTGAGCCACCGTGCCACCCATTTATTATCCCTGAAGGTTGAAGTTCCACTTTGATCTTTGATCCAATTAAGGTGACACAGTGATAGTTTTGCTGCCAGGCAATAACATTTCAATTTGGCAAAGTGCTGACTGATTTAGCTCAGGGCAGGGGTAACTCAATTATTCCTGAAGGTATCTGTTTCATCTCCACTGCTACAGGAATTCTAATCCCAGAGTTTACCATTTGTAATGCTTTCTTTGCCATTTTCTGCTTCGTGAGTTTGACTCAACACAGCTTTAACTCTTTTGCAAGGTTTGGAGCCTGAGGAACATAGCAGGCCAGGCAGTATCAGAGGGCTTGAAATAGGTATCTGTTTTGAGGTGGTCACCAGAGAAGGAGACCAGAGAGGTCCAGGAAGGAGAGAAAGGTATCAGTGATGGTCCGGGTGAACTTGAGGTTGGGGTGGAAGGTGTCAGTAAAGTTGATGAACTGTTTAAGCTCCTCATGGGAGCACAAGGCGGTGCCTTCTACATTAAAACCTTCCACATTAAACAGATGCTCACTTGCACATCTGCTAATGTGGCCTGTTGTATCTACTGTTCTTGATGTGGCCTCTTCTACATCAGGGAGACTAAGCGGAGGTTCAGAGTTCCGTCTGTGGAGCACCAGCACTTGGTTCATGACAAATGACAACACCTCCCAGTTGCAAACGACTTCAACTCCCCCTCCCACTCTCTGGAAAAGATGTCCATCCTGGGCCTCCTCCAGTGTCACAATGATGCCACCAGTAAACTGGAGGGTCAGCACCTCATATTCTGCCTTGGAAGCCTACAACCCAAGGTGTCAATGTGGATGTTTCTAGCTTCAAAATCTCCACACCCCTGGCCTCATCTCAAGACCAGCCCTCCCTCTCTCATCCCTGGCTTCTTGACCTGTTCGTTTTCTCTCCCACCTATCCACTCCTCCCACCTCACTGAACAATCCCCATCCTCACTTCCTACCTACACTCATCTTTACTAGTTTCATCCCCACCTCCTTGACTGGTCTGTCTTCTCTCCCGCCTATCGCCCCCTCTATTTAGTTCAGAGCTCCCTTCCCCTCCCCCATTTCTGAAGAAGGGTCCCGACCAGAAATGTCAGCTTCCCTGCTCCTCTGATGCTGCCTGGCCTGCTGTGTTCCCCCATCTCCACACCTTGTTATCTCAGACACTAGCATCGGCAGTTCCTATTATCTTTGAGTGAGGTCTAACTCTATTGCATTCTGTCTTGTACAGAAATCTTAACTAATTTACACTTCTGTCCTTTCAAACCTCCAAATACATCTTGTCTTTTGATTCATGCATTTTAAATTCTTCGTCCTCATTTTTAATTCCCCCCCGTGTCCTTTTTGGCAAATTCCTCCAATTATATTTCACAGCTCACATCTTCTGATTGGACTGCTTTTACTGTGCAGACGCTACTTGGTCTGTTCCACCATTAATGACAAAATCTTTATTTGTCACAACTGTCTTAACGGGTAGACCACTTAGGACTGAGATGAGGAAACATTTCTTCACTCATGGTCTGGTCCAACTGTGGAAGTTGCTACCACAGAAAGCTGTGGAGGCTGGGTCACTGAGTATATTCAAGAAAGATATCGGATTTTTTTTAGATCAAGGGCATGGAGAGAAGGTGGAAATATGGCATTGAGATAGAGGATCCGCCATGAGCATACTGAACGGAGGAGCAGGCTTGAGAGGTCAAATGACTGGCTCCTGGTCCTAATTTCTATGTTTCTGAAAAGAATGACCCAAGTATTTTAGAAAGGCCTTGGTGATATCCAGTGTTTATGCAACGTGAAAGTGTTTACACAGCTTGCAGGCACTTGCATTGCCAATAAAAGACGTGAATAATAACTGTACAACACTTCTGGCAATGTGTTAATGATAATGCCCCAGTAGAAACACTTCAGATGTAAACATGACAAAAAGGAAATAGTGGGAAAGGGCAGAGCATTGAAGAAAGAGGAAAAACAGTAAATGGAAAGTCAGTATGCCCAAGCATGAGCTTGGATTGAGAAAAAATGTTAACAAAGCAAATAAAAAAAATAGCAACTGGCAGGCTTTACAAAAATAAACAGAAAGTAGAGTAATGAGAGCATAATAGTTATTAGCTATAAAGGACAATTAAAATGCTACTAAAATTAAATAGATTGAAGCAGGAAACATATTACAAGATATGGAAGAAAACTAAAAGTAAAGAAAAAAAGTGCACAATAAACTGGACCAATAATGATTCTGATATTGAAGGAGTAATTTTCAGCCAAGAAAATCAAACAACTGCAATGTAGCAAGATGAAAAAATGTAACTTATAAACTAAAGGCTACATTAAAAAAGCATAGAGTAGAAACTGAACTTGTGGAAATGAAATACTATATAGCAGCTATTTTCTGATGGGGATTTAATGTGGCACTTTTGGAATAGGTCCAGATAAAATATTTGCCAATTAAAATGCAAGCAGTGGAAAACAATGGACATTTTCCTAAACACACAAATATTGTCATTCAAATATGCAGCTTCAAGCACTATCTGCCAATACTTCTTTTGCTGACATATAGACATCTTGGGACTAACATAATTGAGGGTTCAGAAGTCATCACAAATCCTAACATTGAGTTTGAAGGAAATCATCAGAACATCTATGATGCTGCTCATAATTCTCCCTCAATAATCTCTATTGGCTATATAGTATACCCTTCTGCTGTTACAACCTTGCCTGTGATTCTAATACTACCAGCCTTCACATTTATTTAACTAAAGGAAAAGTTACAAAAAGGGTAGGATTTTTCAAATGCTGTCCTTCCTGCTTTGGGATTAATTTTTATGTTGTGTTCCTTGGCCATCTGTTGACAAATCGGAATGATACAGATGGTTTGAAAAATTGCCAAATACAGAACTGTCTTGTGCTTTATACATTGCAGAAAGTTACAAGCAATAAATATGCCACCTAAATAAATAATAAAAAGTTTATTTTCCCATGGAAAAAAACTGTTAAATGCATTTTATTCAGTTTCTCATCTTAATGTTAATACAAACAATTTTTTGGGGATATTTTGTTGATAATTTTAGGTAAAGGCTCATATGAGAGACAGCTCCCTTGGAGTCTTATTTCATGGAATCAACATGTGAAATTAATGGCCTTTTGTCATTTACAGCTGCACAGAAAAGATTGATAATATTTGATCATATTTACAGAGAATTTTCTTTTGGTTGCCACTTTCTCATAAAAGTCAGGAAGGGAGATGCCTGAACCCTAAACAGTCCCTGTCACAGTTTGTAATCCTGTGTTAGATCACCTCGGTACATTGAGATAGCATTGGGCATTCTGCTGCTGATGTGAAGTGCTATTGGTAAGGATGAGGTCAGATAATCAGAGCTACTGGCGTGGGTTCTTAATTGGAACCATAGTATTGGGAAATACCTCGCCTGATACTATTCTCTATTGACTTGGTTGAACTTAAGCCTGCCTGTTTCTGACTGTCAGATAACGTTAAAATTGTCCTGATCATAGAATCGCTACAGTGCAGCTAGAGGCCATTTGGCCCATTGAGTCTGCACCGATCCTCCAAAGGACATCACACACTATCCCCATAACCTTACATTTACCATGGCTAATCCACTTAGCCTGCACATCCCCAAACAGTACATGGCAATTTAGCGTAGCCAATCCACCTAACTTTTTTCTAACATTCTCTTTCAGGTCAGGATCTACAGGATCTATTTGGTCTAATGTGATACAGGGAAGCCGAATTCTTTTGAGGAGGTAACATTCAAGTTAGACAAAAGAGAGTCAATGGACATGATCTATTTGGATTTCCAGAAGGCCTCTGATAAGGTGCTGCACAGGAGGCTAATAAATACGGTAAGAGCTCATGGCGTTGGGGGTAAGGTACAGGAAGTCTAGAGGATTGGGTGACTGACAGAAGTAGAAGGTAGAAAGTAGGGTTAAAGCAGTCTTTTTTCGAATGGCAGTCAGTGTCTCGCAGAGCTGCACAGGGGTCTGTGTTGGGACCACTATTCACATTATGCATTAACGATCTGCTTGATAGAACTGAGGGCATGGTTGGTAAGTTTGCAGAGAACACAAGACAGTGGAGGAATAGGTAGTGATGAGGAAGCAGGGAGGCTGCGGAAGGAATTGAACAGGCTAGGCAAATGGGCAAAGTGCCAGATGGAATATAATGGGAGAACATGCGAGGTTATGTAATTTGGTAGATGCGTAGACTACTTTCTAAATGGGAAAACGCTACTGAAATCTTCAGCACAAAGAGACATGGGATTCTTAGTTCAAATTCTCTTTATGTTAACATTCAGGTTCAGTCGATAGTTAGGAAGGCAAATAAAATGTTAGCATTCATTTCCAAAGGGCTAGAATACAAGGGCAGAGATGTACTGCTGAGGCTGTATAACGGTCTGAACAGACTGCATTTGGAACATTGTGAAAAGTTTTGGGTCCCATATCTAAGGAAGGATGTGCTGACATTGTAGGAGGTCAAGAGGAGGTTTACATGAATGATTCTGGTGATGAAGGGTTTGCCATATGAGGTGTGGTTGAGGACTGTGGGTCTGTGCTCAATGGAGTTTAGAAGGCTGACAGGGGTCTGACTGAAACTTACAGAATACGGAGAGACCAGTATAGAGTTGACATGGAGAAGATGCTTCTACCATTAGCACAGCCTAGACCCCAAGGGCACAGCATTAGAGAGAAGGGTTGGCCCTTTAGAACTGAGATAAAGAGGAATTTCTTCATTCAGAAGGAACTCATTCCTATAGGAGGCTATGGAGGCCAAATCATGGAGCGCATTTCAGACAGAGAGATAGGTTCTTGATTAGTAAGAGGATCAAGGGTTATGGGGAGAAGGTAGGACAGTGGGGTTGAGAAATATATCAGCCATAAACAAATGGCAGAGCTGATGGGTTGAATGGCCTATTCTGCTCCTATACCTTGTGGTCTTATGGTAGTCTAAAGAGAAGTGGCTCTTGTCTTAAAGAAAATATGGTTTATTGCCCGATAGCAAGTAAGTACAAGTTATATTGATGTGATTAGAACTGTTAACGAGACAACAAGGAAGACCCAGGCAATCCAAAGCTGTCACCGCACAAGTTCATATAATATCATAATATTACATCGCACTCAAGGCACTCCACAGTATTTCAAACTCCATCATACAATATGCACAACTGTTCCCACTGTAACCAAATGATCAGGCTATAACTCAATTCTAACTTCATGATACATGATTACCAGCTACAGGAAGAATCTGGAAATCTGGATTGGCTAGTCATTATCCAATTGTACACAAATAATTAGTGTACTAAAAATGGATAGTCATCACATTTGATCTTTAGGGAGGAATTTTCTTTTTGTCAGACAAAGTCTGGAAGTGGTTCTGAAAGTGGAGGGACTTCTGCAAGCAGGAAGGTCAGATTTTTTTCACACATTCAGGTTCTCTCAACTCATTACCAGTGCATGCAGAGGTAAACAGGCAGAATTTATAGGCAGGAAGGTCTGAAGCCCGCTGGCACCGTTTAGGCTCCAACATCTGGGTACTGTATTGAAAAAATAGATCAACAGCACTTCACTTTCTCCAACTAAGGAGCATCTCTCACTCCTGGAGATTTCAGAGACTAGGTTAAAATAAAAGATACACCACTCTTTTGCAATGACTCCCTAGAGGTTCTCCTGAAGGCTGTCCAGGAGAAAAGGGACCTATTTTTCTCCTGGTGATAGCCTTCCCTGTAAACGGCTACAGGAGGCCATTCTCACTGATGAAAGGTGGCTGGACAGAGGTAACTGTGGATATTATTACCTTTGGATGGCTCAGAAGAAACTAGGTGCAGTGTTGCAAGTGGATGAATGACCTGCTGCACTCTGCATACACTGTCTACTCCATGCTTCATGGTCCTATGAGCATGAGTTAGCATTGTAATTTTACCACTGCAGAGGACTGCCACACAGGAGGCTTGGTATTAGGCATCTCCAACAGATACTTCATATGCAATCAATGTCTCTGACTTACATTGCAATGAACAATGTAGCACTGTCTGTATCCCAGTGGTTCTGCCTCCCACACATCTGCTATGGTTCATATTTGCAACATAAAAGGAGCTACAACACTTGGCACCTCACACACCACCACATAGCTGACCTTTTGTCAAAACTAATATATGTATGTCTGATAGCTTTTCACCAAAGGCTTGCGTAAGAAGAAGAGATTACAATAAGAGATGTCCTTTTGAGTTGAGACTGCTTTTGAGTTCAGCCTCATCTGTCTACCCTGATCAGGTTTGCTGACATCAGCCAATGTGGCAGCCTTGCTTGGACAGGCTTGTTGGCCTGGTGGGGCTTCATCTCTTACAATATTGCAACAAGCAATACCATATGTAACTGAGATTTATCTTGAACTGGTTTACCCGGACAGGCTGTGCCCCTCACAATGTGAGCATTTGTGCAAAGAAAGGCCTTAGTTACGAAGAAGCCAAGTTATCCAGGAGGCCCCACTGGAGCTTGGAGGAAGAGGCTCGGTCCATGCTTCATACAGTCATGTTTGGATTTTTGTTTTTGTCTTACAAAGTTGTACCTTAATTGTCATTCCAGCAGGCTGAGGTCTTATTGAGGAAGCATGACATGTCAATCAAGGCATAAGTTAGTTGGGGTGGGTGGGGGGGTGGGGGTTGGTTCCTGTTGGGAAGGTCAACCCTCCGAAAGATCCCAAGAACATGCTTTAACCCGCTGTTGGGAAACTGAATATTTGCCTCCTACCCAGTTAACTTCCTTTGTCCACTTAAACCACAAAGGCCTGGAAAATTTCTCCCAGAGCTTCTTCAGGGTGAGGGATTTGGTCATTTAAACTCAAGGTGAATTGCCCTGAACCTTTCAGATTGTGGGACAACTTGAAAAGTATCCTTAAAAAGTGCTCTCATTGACTTTAATTCATTAAGCATTTCTCACACCATTATAGGCTTTTAGTAGCTAATAACAAAACAACACTGTTTCCAATACAAGTCACAAGAGAAAACTTTGGATTTAATTGATTAATAGGAAGCTCATGAAACAAACATTTACCAAAAATGGTGAAATGCTCTTGTTCTTTAAAGCTGTTACATAAATGCAAGCTGTTAGCCTGTGGAGATACACCTGAGATGAGTGCTATGAAATAGCACGGCCCTGTTCGATGTGGCTGCAAGACAAGACAGCATGGCATAACAAACATCAGTCTTAAAGATAAATCCCAATAAGATGGAATCATTAGAAGGTCAGTCCAGTCATGGGCTCTACTGAGAAGACAGCCATCTCTGAACTTTTACAGAGAAGTGGATTGGCAGAGCTACAGGTCATCCAAACATAGCTCCTGATGGTAGTGTGGGCAGGTTTGAGTTGATGAATTTCCACAATGGAAATTCTGACAGGATGCACTGCAATAATTCATCAAGGCTCCTTTGACAATATCTTCCAAACCCAGAATCTCTACCCCTAGAAAGATAGGGGCAGCAGACACAAAGGAATAGCATGCTCTGCAAGTTCCCCTCTAAGTTCACACACCATCCTGACCTGGAGCTGAATTGTCATTCATTTACTGTTAAATGAGTGAAAATCCTGGAGCTCAATTTGTAATGGCACTGTGGATGTCCCTACATCACAAGGGCCACAGTGATTCAAGTTGTCAGTCCAAAACATCTTCTCAATTGTCTTAGGGATGGGTCAGACATATTTACTTACCAAGAATGAACCAATAAAAACCTTCGAGGGTTTTCGACTGCTCAGTGATCCGGCCATTGTGCTGAATGATCAACTAAGGACAGGATGTGAGGCTCACTATAGATTTTAGGAAATCAGCATTTGGATGCTTAAATCAGCTATCCTTTTAACAATTTGATCATGGGGAAGCCTACTCTGAGGAGCTGAAACTGCCGGTGCCTACCTCGAGTAGCAATCTGCTGCAATGTTTACTCCTAATTGCTGTACTGGAGTTGCCCGTACAGGTTTTGGTACCTACCCAACCTATGGTGACCCTACCATGAATACTTCTGTGAACATACCTGAGAGTTTCTGGGCAATTTTCATTCCTGTAATTAATACATGGGATTAAATAGCTGGCTAGCATCAACCAAGTGCAGCAAGCTATGAAAAATATCTGACATAAAAGAAGTAGCATTTTCAGAATACAGTACAATATTTGTTATTGCCACATGTATTTATTATAAAATGCAGTGAAATGTGTGCACTGTTGCCATACATAGGCACCATTCACATTAACTCAGAATAAAATTCTAAAAAACATAACTTAAAGACGGCCTGAGCTTCCCAGCTCACACCATGCCACTGAGAGTGTCCTGCTTGAGGCTTCCCGGCCTACACTATGCCGTCACCAGGGGCCCACTCCATGTGGAAGCGAGAATCCCGCTCCAGGCTTCACAGACCAGCCGACTGGCCGACTCTGTAGTAAATGGATGTTCTGAATGATTTGGCAGACGATTTGTTCGACTTATTGGTGTCAGTTGGGTGGTTGACTATTTTGATTGCAACGAAAAGCATTTTAACAATGTGATTCACAACTGTACAGAAAATTTAACACCACAAAGTATTGGCTTGTCTGTCACCGATAGTTTTATCTGAATAAACCTCTTATGCCACTTTACACTTACATGTTATTTTTTGAGTTCACATATATTAGGAAATATTAAGGATCGGCAATTTTCTAAATGTTGGCCATGTTGCTGCATTTATATAACCGCTGACAGTTACATGCCAAAGTTTCCATTTGGGGTTTTAATATTGATTTTAAATGACTACAACAACATACATTTATCCAAATTATTTTCAAATTAATCTGATATTATTTCATCAGAAACTTCCACCTGACCATGACAGTGGCAAATGCTCTTAAAAGGCTGTTGAAGTTGGATAGACTAATTTGCTGATGTGCACATCATGGTTGGGGGTTAGAGCAGGATGTTGGAAGAATTAGTGTTTAATATCTTATTAATTACATACAATTCTGTCTGAATTGTGAAAAGTTCACGAAAAAACAAACTCAGTAGAATTTTTACAACTTAAACATTTGTAAAGAGGAGGTATTAGGCTGATCTTGACTTTGATAAGTCACCAGGACTGGTTATTCTGCATTGGAGGATGCTAGGGTAAATAAGGGTGGGATTTACAGAGGTATTGGCCATATTATTCCAATCCTCCTTCAGTAAGGGGGATATTCCCCAGAACTGGCCCCTTGGAAATGTTATCGCTTCAAAAACTCTGGTTGAACCTTTGAGCTCGAAGGCTCAGGTTCAAGTCCAAGATAGTAGGAACTGAAGATGCTGGAGAATCTGAGATAAAAAGGTGTAGAGCTGGATGAACACGGCAGCCCAAGCAGCATCAGAGGAGCAGGAAAGCTGACGTTTCGGGTCTAGACCCTTCTTCTGAAATGGGGGAGGGGAAAGGGGTTCTGAAATAAACAGGGAGGGGGGAGGCGGATGGAAGACAGAAAAAAGAGCAGATAGGTGGAGAGGAGACAGACAGGTCAAGGAGGCAGGGTGGAGCTAGTAAAGGTGAGTGTAGGTGGGGAGTTAGGGAGGGGATAGGTCAGTCCAGGGAGGACAGACAGCTCAAGGGGGTGGGACGAAGCTCGTAGGTAGGAGATGGGAGTGGGGCTTGAGGTGGGAGGAGTGGATAGGTGGGAGGAAGGACAGACAGGTTAGGGAGACGGGGACAAGCTGGGCTGGTTTTGGGATGTGGTCAGGGGGAGGGGAAATTTTGAAGCTTGTGAAGTCCACATTGTTACCCCTGGGGTGCAGGGTTCCCAAGCGGAATATGAGGTGCTATTCCTGCAACCTGTGGGTGGCATCATTGTGGCGCTGCAGGAGGCCCAGGATGGACATCTCATCCAAGGAGTGGGAGGGGGAGTTAAATGCTTTGTGCCTGGGAGGTGCAGTCGTTTGTCGCGAACCGAGCGTAGGTGTTCCACAAAGTGATGCCCCAGCCTCTCCAGGCAACAACACTTTCACGGAACTATGAACCTGCACCCCAAGGTCTGTTTGTTCAGCAACACTCCCCAGGAGCTTATCACTAAGCGCATAAGTCCTGCCCTGATTTGCCTTTCCAAATTGCAGCACCTCACCTTTATCTAAATTAAACTTCATCTGTCACTCCTCAGCCTATTGGCCTATCCGATCAAGGTATATGTCATAACATGCCTGAACAAGTTGATTAAAATATTTATTTCTAAGACCTTGGGGATGGGAAAGTTTTCGAAACGTTAATCTGGGGTAAAATTAACAATCCCTTGGACAATTCTGCGGATTAAATAAGGAAAGCCTGCACAGATCTGTTAATTGAAAATTGTCCTGCGATGGTTTGATTGAGTTTTTAATTGGGTAACATACAGCACCGATGATGTTTAATATGGTTGATGTGGTTCGGTTATGCTTCCAAAAGGCATTTGATAAAATACCATGTAATAGATTTGCCAGCAAAGCAGCAGTTTATGAACTAAAAGGGACAGCATGAATAAAAAGTTGGCTAAGCGACAGATAATAGAAAGTGGTTGCTTGGTTTTTCAGATTGGAGACAGATGTACAGTGGGATTTACTAGGGGCTGGTACTAAGCCAACTGCATCCGTAGACACACAGAATGACTTAGACTTGGGTCTACAAGGCACGAAGGAAAAATTTGTAGACTGCACAAAATTTGCAAGTATAATGAACTATGAGGAGAATTTTACAGAAGAAGAGAGTGATTTCAAGAGGACAGACAGGCTGGTTGGATAAGCAGACATGTGGCAGATTAAATTTAACATGCATAAATGTGAGTTTGTATATTTTGGTAAGAAGAATGAGGAAAAACAATGTAAACTAAAACGCTCAATTGTACAATAGTTGCAGGAAGAAAGAGACTTGGGGTACCTGTGCATAAATTGTTGTAGGTGGAAAGGCAGGTTGAGAAAATGGTTAAAAGGCATAAAGGATCCTGGGCTTTATAAACGGCAATATGGAACACAAAGCCAAGTAATTATGATTAAGCATAAACACTGGTTTAGCTTTAACTGCAGTGTTGTATCAAATTCTGAATACAGCACATTAGGACCAGAGATGAGACTTGACAGTTATGCAGATAGACCTAGGGTTTTCCTGGAGAAGAGAATGTTGAGAGAATATATTATGGAGTGGTTTAAAAGCACGAGGGATCTAGATACAGCAGAACCTGAGGACATATAACATGATCTGCAAAAGAACCTGCAATGGTAACACGAAGTAAGACATTCTTATGCAGTAATTGGTTAGGAACTGGAATGCAATGCTCGAGGGAGGCAGATTCAATTGTGACTTTCAGAAAGGAACTGCGTATGCACCTGAGGAGATATTGCTTGCAGGGCTATGGGGAAATAGCTGTGGCATGAGACTGCATCAACTGTTTTTGCAGGAAATCATCATGGCCACAATGGAACAAATGACTCCTTCTGTGCCATTCTATGATTCTACTCTAGTTATGCCATTGTACCTTGGACATATAGTATGGATAATAATCAGAGATTGCCAGAGATTGTGATGTATTTCAGAAGCCCTGAAATCAACACTACCTTTGTTAGTCACACAATGACATCAACTTAAGCGGGAGGAAATTGGCTTCTTTCTAAGCATCCTTTAAATATCTTGAAGTCTTAGTAAATGATATCTATCTCTGTTTAAAACCCAGCATTTCTTTGCAATACCTCAACGAGCCTTCAACAATACTAGAAGGATCTAGGAATGTCATGTGAATGGCCAAACTAAGACACGCATATTGTTGGTGTCTCTGAGGCAGTGAATACATTTTCACCGATACGTTTGTACTGAAATGCAAGAAAGCAACATAGATCACAGAGGACTCACTTTGAATAGGTTTAGAACAAAGGCTAGTTATAGTATGTAATTTATATATGAAATGGTTTCAATTGTGTATTAGCACAAACTATAACTATTATTTGTACGTGATGTGCCAGAACAGATTTGGTCAAGTAGTAGATTGATTTTGCTTTGTTTCACACTTCCTGCATTATAATTTAAGTCATTGGCAAAGGCTAGTCTAAACAGTTCCCAGCAGTTCCCTATAGCATAGTTTGGATCATTTTTTTAGGAGAAGGGGTGTTTAAACATGAACTTGCCAGACAAAATAAAATTAATTCAAAAGCTCTATTTAAGAAATAGGAGTTTCACAATAAGGCTTAAATAGAAACATTATTACATCCATTTATCTAAAAATTCAAACAAAGCAAATGAAAAGAAAATATGGACTTGTCAGCAAAAGCTCTATAGCACAAAGTTCAAATACTGGTTATATGTTTCTCATCTATCAGTAACCTCAATACTATTTCCTTCAATAGCTAAAAGATCATTTAGAATCCCAGCCCAACTAATTGGTTTTCCCCCAGTGAGTTGCAGAACTGACTAGGTTGGAAGAACATCATGGTTTCTATGTCCTACCAGGTAATTTAAAGGACATTATTTCAAAAACTGGACTGGACTAATTTAAAGAAATCACAGAAATTTTGGGGAGAGTATGCTTGAACATATGAAACAGTCCTCCACTTACAATATCGGTTAATCACTGTGAGTAGTTTAAAGAGTTTTGTGGAAGTAAAGATCTTTGGTTGCCACGGGGGTTTACTAGAAATGCTACACTGTCAGCAGCTACTTCACCCATATTAGTATTTTCCCTCCCTTTGCCTTGAGAAAGTTTCTCCAACGCAGTGGAAAATAACACCAGAAACCACAGATCTGGCTACGGTGACAGGCACAGGACTGGGGCTGCAAAGTTTCTTTCCACCAAAGGTTCAACTGCTTGGGTGTCAGAGGTCAAATCCAGTAGAGCATGCAGACAAGTTGGCGACCTGCTTCATTTTATTGCATTGGAGTGTCTGTTTTCAGTTTTCTTATTTCTTTCAAATATTACAGACCTACATAACCTGTAGTTTGATTCAATGATTGATTTGATTGGATGAAGTTCTAAATATAGCTTTTTAAAAGAAACAAATCTTTGAAACGATTAATGAAATACCCAAAAGTACATTTCACTTCACCTGACGAAGAAGTAGTGCTCCGAAAGATTGTGATTTCAAATAAACCTGTGGGGCTATAATCTGTTTCAGAGATAGTAGAAACTGCAGATGTTGGAGAATCTGAGATAACAAGGTGTAGAGCTGGATGAACACAGCAGGCAAAGCAGCATCAGAGGAACAGTAAGGCTGACGTTTTGGGCCTAGACCCGTCTTCAGAAATGGGGGAGGGGAAGGGGGCTCTGAAAGTAAAAAGGGAGAGGGGGGAGGCAGACAGAAGATGGGTAGAGGAGAAGTTAGGTGGAGAGGAGATTGTCTCCTCCTGTCTGTCTCCTCTCCACCTATCTTCTTCTCTATCCATTTTCAATCCGCCTCCCCTCCTTTCCCTATTTATTTTAGAACCCCCTTCCCCTCCCCCATTTCCGAAGAAGGGTCTAGGCGTGAAATATCAGCTTTCCTGCTCCTCTGATGCTGCTTGGCCTGCTGTATTTATCCCAGGATTATAATCTGTGTCGTGTGACTGCTGACTTTATCCAGAAGGAGGCAGATAGATAAACATTCTGAGTGGATTTGTCATTAGAGCTGGCAAAGATTTCAAATGGAAACTTCTGTCTGTTGTTTTCTCTTTCAAGTGCTGATGAATGTGTTGTGCATTTCTCAAATTTCTGTTTTTCGTTAAATACAATCTATACAACTACTTTGAATCAAAAGGCTGGTGCATTTGGCTCGAAAGCTAACAATGCTGCAAGCAAGTATTGTTATTTCTTTCAGTTTAATGAAATTAAATGGTGATTAAAGATTTTACAGCAAGGTAGAAGAAATAATTGTTTAATAAAGACTTTGTACCTGAAAAATCATCAATTTTTCGGACAAAAACTTGATTCCTTTAAAATTCTAGGTAGGTTGCATGTACAATTCACATTGCTTCACTTTTGGGCAAAATGATCATCTGGAATTGCGGTGGTATGTGATACTTTACATTGCACACAGACAGCAGTTAAATTTTTTTCTTTAAACAGAAAAGGAAGCCATGTGATCTGAATGCAATAATTAATATTTGATATAGTAACAGATTGCATAATATAGCATTCACAATTGCAAAGCTTCTCAATGTAGTAACTAACTAGTCTTCACTTACTCGTTCTCATTGGCCTATTTTAATAAGATTTGGGTCATCGAACCACTCCTGGAAAATCCAAGATCATAGGGTACTTGACCCCAATTCACCTCTGAACAGATTTTACAAGCTAGCTAGCATTAATCTTCTGGTTCTTTCCTATGTGACAAACTACTGACTGCAAAATTCAAGGATAGTCATTGATTAGTTTCCCATGATGGTGGGTGTTGCTGATACGGTGTGCTGCTTTTAGCTCATGAGAATATTACAAAAATAGACTGCATTTTGAGTGATGGCTGAATCTTCCATCTCCTTCTTGCCTAACTGAAAGAATTCAATGATAATCCACTGAAAGCCAGATACACAATCATCTTGAGCATGTATGTGTCACGTAAAATGCCTCCCCTTCTGAATATAACTCCTGTAATAACTGATATTTAATCCAATAATATCAAATAGTTTCAAAGATTTATGCCATTGTAAATTTTCCCTTGATATTTAAGTAGCTTTCATCCTATTATGCACTTTTTAATATTGAGCAAAGGAGATTAACCGTTTCACAGTATGTCATAAACCTAAAGTTTAAGAGAACAAACAGAAACTCCTATTTTAAGAATTACACAAAGGCACTAAAAACAAAAAGGCAACCTGTCATTAAAATATTATTGCCATTCACTTATAACTATGACTTATTTTGCACATATTTGTAAAATAAAGCATGAATGACTAGAGCCGCAGAAACTAAATTGCATCATAATTTTAAAACACCATAGTATGTTCCCCTTATTCAGCAGGACATCTTTGAAAAAGCTACTTTCAATGTTAAAGTTCATAAACAGAATCACATCACAATTCCACACTGGAAAGCATTCTAAATTAGCTACATTTTATTAAGGAGATTGCTCAAAAGTTGTTTTTTAACTTCGCATATGTTTATACTAAAATCTACCATTAATTTTTCAGTACTCTTTGACAGAAATAGCATCTATCTGTTCGAAAAAAAACATTGAAGTCACGCAGCTTAGCTGGTAACTTTAATCTCTGTTACCAAATGTATACAATAATTGACAAACATACATCTCTAGGAATGTACGTGCAAAGTAAACCTCCTAATCAAGAAACACAGTTCAAAGAAAGACATTTCTCATAAATAAAACACCTTCTGTCTACAAAGAAATCAAAACAAATTGCATGGTTGGCTTAATTTCTTACCTTACCATACTTTTGCGCATACGATCCTGTGAGCAGTGAATGAAAAATGATGATTGTCTCATCAAGATCCCAGACAAATACTCGCTGTGAACATTAAGGCAAAAAAAATCAGTGAAATAATGTATTTTGAATTAATGTCACAATTTATTTATTTTTTATTTTATTTATTTTTATTTTATTTTGAACATGTATTTGTCACGGAAAATGCCTTCCCTTCTGAATATAACTACTGTAATAACTGATATTTAATCCAATAATATTAAATAATTTCAAAGATTTATGCCATTGTAAATTTTCCCTTGATATTTAAGTAGCTTTCATCCTATTATGCATTAATTTTTATATTTACTGCTGATTGATTTGTATTTTTTTTGTGTTTTCTGCTCTTTAACTCCCTTTGCAAAATTTATGATAAAATACTTCTTAAAACATTTCCTGGAAAATGAGAGAACATATTACAACACTGTAAAAATACAAACCAACTGAAGTTAATATACAGATATAGAATATAAATATGTTGCAATTTGTTGTCCTTATATGACCACAATTTACAGATCTACTTTTCCCATCAAAGCATTATTCCTATGTGTGTTTTAGAGGAGTAGATGTATATTTTAAGATCTTGAAGGTCTGTTTTAGTCAGATGACCAGATGAGCTTTTATTGAGCATTGTAACCATTTCCAGATCATAGAACCCCCTACAGCGTGGAAACAGGCCATTCAGCCCACACCACCCCTCCGAACAGCATCCCAACTAGACCCATACCCCTACCCTTTCCCTGTAGCCCAGCATTTCCCATGTCTAATCCAACAAACCTACACACCCCTGAACACTACGGACAATTTAGCATGACCAATCCATCTAACCTGCAGATCTTTGGACTGTGGGAGGTAACCCACGCAGACACAGGGAGAATATGCAAACTCCATACAGACAATCGCCCGAGGGTGGAATTGAACCCAGGGTACTAGCGCTGTGAGGTAGCAGTGCTAACCACTTAGCCGCCTGTTAGAAATACCAAAGCAAAACAAATAGGAAGGACAGGATACCTTCATAGTTAGTGTTTCTTATTGACTCATTTGAACTGGCGATCACTTAACAGTAGCATTGGATTTGACCACAGAGACAGGATTAAGTCATTCATCCTCCTCAGCCTGTTTGACAATTCAATTTAACTACACTGTAATCTTCCTAAAGCAAGGAAATATGGTCCCCATTTCTGCGAGTTGTCCTCATGATTTAATTCTGAATCTGCTACGATTCTAGTGAACCTACAATGCAAATACTAATCTGTCACTCTTTCGAAAACTTACTGCCTAAAACTGTCAGTGGAATCTGTCAACCGCTTCAAACTGAAGCTTCACTTCTTCATTTTTGCATTTTGCCCTCTATGGAAATGAAACCCAGACTTTCACTCTACCTTCTGGAAATGGTGTATCAACACATGAAGCTTTTAATGATTCATGTTGAAGCTTACTCAAGACCCTGCTCTTCTCCTCAGTACCTTATCTCTCATGGTTAAGAAGCCACTGTAGGTTTCCAAACATGTTCATGGTGAAATATAAATATAGGGCCATTCTTCATGTGATCAAAAGCTGATTTTTTTTAATCACCCAATCTTGCCATTTGTGCTCTACTTTCTGTCCTCTTTTCTGATGCATTGCATTTTGCCTTCTCTTCCAATGCTTTCAGAGGCTTTAAAAGGTTGTTTTCCAGATTATTGCAGCTGATCAGCTCGCTGAGTACTTTTCCTCTTTCAGTAGCTGGTAATTTATACCTTTAAGTCAGTGAACGTTCTGCTCTGTAATGGTACTTTGGCCCAATTCTTCCACGCTCTGACGGATTTTACATTTATGACATTTTTCTTTCTTCAGTTTGTCTAAACCAGATACAGCCTGTTCAATATGACTGATATGTGTCACTGAAAAATTTGGCACCATTGATAGTTTCCATTTAATTTAAAACAATCATTGGATGTGAGTGTCACTTGCAAGATTAGCATTTTGTGTGTACCCTTAATTTCCCTTCAATAATCACTTTGCATTGCATCAGGTTTTCTTCCCTAATAAATCAGATGTGTGTTTACAGCAATCAACAATAGTCACAATTAATGAGATTGGCTTTCAATTCCAGATTCATCGAGTGAATTTGAATTCCACCAATTGCTGGGGTGTGACCTGGGTCCATGTTCACAGAGTTTCCAGAATCAGACCACCAACATCACCACCATGTCACCGCAACCACTCTTAGGTAGCTGCTAGACTGTCCTGCTAATGACAAAATACTGACTGATGAAGGAAAGGAGTGATTTCCCAATAGACAAGTCTGTTCTTATCTAAAAATATTGTCATGTGGGAACCGCAGAAGTTAGAAAGAAGGAATTTACAAAGGAATCGCTCTGATTCTAGTATTAGCTGCATGAGTTGGAGATTCCAAGGTGTATAGCTGGATGAACACAGCAGGCCAAGCAGCATCAGAGGAGCAAGAAGGCTGACGTTTCGGGCCCAGACCCTTTTGTGGAAATGGGGGAGGGGAAGGGCGTTCAAACATAAAAAGAGAGAGAGGGGGAGGCAGATAGAAGATGGATAGAGGAGAAGGTAGGTGGAGAGGAGACTGTCCTCCTGTCTGTCTCCTCTCCACCTATCTTCTCCTCTATCCATCTTCTATCCACTTCCCCCTCTCTCCCTATTTATTTTAGAACCCTCTTAGCCTCCCCATTTCTGAAGCAGGGTCTAGGCTTGAAATGTCAGTCTTCCCGCTCCTCTGATGCTGCTTGGCCTGCTGTGTTCATCCACCTCTACACCTTGGTATCTCAGATTCTCCAGCATCTGCAGTTGCATCTACTATCTCTGAGTTGGAGATTGCTTTCTACACTCAAGTAAACTCCAATAACTGGGTTGATGTTAATGTGTCATGCATGACAATGAAGCCCAGCTTGACAGTCACTTTCTGAACATCACTCCAACCTGAGCCCAAGTACCAAGCATTGAACACTGCGAGGAGAGATTGAAGATAAGGCTTGGCAAATTATTCAGTGAGCAGAGCTGCACAGGTAGAGTTTCTACCCCTGGACTGAGAGGCCCAGGTTCAAGACCCACCTGCTCCAGAGGTGTGCCAATAACATGTCTGAACAGATTGGTTAGGAAAAATAGGTGCAGCAATCACCACTTAATTATCTAATTTTTTTTAGTCATATGGGTGACAGAAAAGGAAAACAGTGAGTGGCTGCACTTCCATGATACCACAAATAATTACCTCGGTTCTGAATCCTCGTTGCACCAAGGTTGGTGAGGGAAGGGGTAAAAAGTTACCAGAGCAATAATTATTGGGGACTCAATTGTAAGGGAAATAGACAGGTGTTTGTGTGGCCACAAACAAGACTCCAGAATGGTATGTTGGCTCCCTGGTGCTAAGGTCAAGCATGTCTCAGAGTGGGTACTGGACATTCTGAAGGGGGAGGGTGAACAGTCAGTGGTGGTGGTATACATCATTACAAATGACTTAGGTGAGAAAAGGAATGTGGTCCTAAAGGCAGAAAACAGGGAGCTAGGAAGAAAGTTAAGAAATTGCACTCAAAGGTAGTGATCTCAGGATTACTACCTGTGCCCCATGCTAGTCAGAGGATAAATAACAGGATGAATTACTGTGGCTGCAAAAATGGTGTTGGGGAGAGCTTCAGATTCCTGGGGCGTTAGGACTGGTTCCGGGAGAGGTGGGACCTATACAAATTGAATGGGTTATACCTGGGAAGGACTGGGAATGATGTCCTCGGGGTGTGTTTGCTAGAGCAACTGGGGAGGGTTTAAATTGATATGCCCTCGAGATGGGAACCTATGTAAAGAGTCAGCAAAGAAGGCAGCAAGGGCAAAAATGGAAACTAAAAAAGGGAATAAGAAAAGTGATAGGCTGAGAAACCAAGGACAAGATTCAAGCAGGGCTATTGAGAAAAATAAGGAGGCAAACACTGTTACAAGGACAAGCTTAAAGGCTTTGTGCCTTAATGCACGGAGCATCTGCAATAAAGTGGATGAACTTATCACGCAGATAGATGCATACGGGTACAATATAATTGGGCTTACGGAGACATGGCTGCAGGGTGACCAGGGATGGGAACTGAATGTTCCAGGGGATTCAGTATTTAGGAAGGACAGGCAAAAAGGAAACCGTGCTGGACTGGCATTGCTGGTTAAAGAGGAAATTAACACAATAGTGAGAAAGGATATTAGCTCTGACATTGTGGAGTCTGTATGGGTAGAGCTGAGAAATACCAAGGGGCAAAAAAAAATTAGTAGGTTTTATATGGACGCCCGAACTGCAGTGGTGATGTTGGGAATGGCATTAAACAGGAAATTAGAGATGCTTGTGACAAGGGAATATCAGTGATCATAGGTGGTTTTAATCTGCACATACACTGGGCAAATCAAATTAGCCACAATGCCGTAGAAGAGGAATTCCTGGATTGTAGGCAGGATGGCTTTCTTGACCAATATGTGGAAGAACTAACTAGGGAACAGGACATCTTATATTGGGTGCAATGTAATGAGAAGGGAATCATTGTCAATCTGTGCGAGACCCCTTGGGGGAGAGTGACCTTAACATGGCAGAATTTTTTTGTCAAGGTGGAGAGTGAGGTTGATTTGGATACTAAAGTGCTGAACTTTAATAAAGGAAACTACGAGAATATGAGGTGTGAGTTAGCCTTGATAGATTGGGGAACGTTACTTAAAGGGATGACAGTGGATAGGCAATGGCTAACATTCAAGGAACACATGGAGGAACTGTGACATCTGTCTGTTGCAAAGGCAAAATAGGTAAGAGGGCCAATCCTGCCTAACAAAGGAAATAAGGGATAGTATCTGATCCAAGGAAGAAGCATACAGACTGGCCAGGAAAAAAACAATAAATCTGAGGATTGGAAGAAGTTTAGAATTCAGCAAAGCAGGACCAAGGGATTGATTAAGAAGGGAAAAAGAGTCAGAGTATGAAAGTAAGTTTGCAGGGATCGTGAAAGATTGACACTAAGAGTTTCTCCAAGTATATGAAGAGAAAGAGATTGGTAAAGACAAATATAGGTCCCCTACAGACATAAATGGGAGAAAGTACAATATGGGGAAAAGAAATGGCAGAGGTACTGAATACATACTTTGGTTCTATCTTCACAAAAGAAGACACAAACTAGATATCAGAATTGTTGGAGCATGCAAGATTTTGTGGGAGGGAAGAACTGAGGGAGATCAGTATTACTAAATAAATGGAGCTGGGAAAATTGATGGGAATGAATGCAGATAAAACCCCAGGGCCTGATAATCTATCTCCCAGAGTACTTAAAGGAGCTGCTCTAGAAATAGTGGATGCATTAGTGGTCATTGTCCAGGATTCTATCGACTCTGGAACAGTCCTTGCAGAATGAGGATAGCTAATGTCACTTCAATATTTAAAAAGGGAGGTAGAAAGAAAACAGGGAATTATAGATGAGTGAGCCTGACATCAGTATTGGGGAAAATTCTCGAATCCATTGTCGAGAATTTTATAGCAGAGCACTTAGAAAGCAGTGGCAGAGTTAGACAGAGTCAGCATGAATTTAAGATTTGGAAATCATGCCTGACAATTCTATTAGAATTCTATGAAGATGTAACTGGTAGAGTTGACAAGAAGGAGCCACTTGATGTAGTATATTTGGACTTTTAGAAAGTGTTTAACAAAGTCCCACATAAGAGATTAATGTGCAAAATTAAAGCTCATGGGATTATGGTAAGTATATTGAGATGGATAGGAAACTTGTTGGCCGAGAGGAAACAAAGAATAGGAATTAATGGGTCATTTTCAACTTGGTAGGCAGAAAGTAGTGTGGTGCCACAGGGATTGGTGTTGGGGCCTCAGCTATTCACAATATGTATCAATAATTTGGATACGGGGATAAAAGGTAACATCTCCAAGATTGCAGATGATACCAAGTTGGGTGGGAGAGATCCTTCTGCATGATCTTCACAGGTTGAGTGACTGGGCAAATCAATGGCAGATGCAGTATAATTTGGATAAATGTGAGGTTATTCATTTCGGAAGCAAAAACAAGAAGGCAGATTACTACCTGAATGGCTGTAAATTGGTAGAGGGGAGTGTGCACTAGTACCTGGGTGTCCTTGTGCACCAGTCACTTATGGTAAGTATGCAGGTGCAGCAGGCGGTAAAGAAGGTAAATGGTATTAGATTAGATTAGATTCCCTACAGTGTGGAAACAGGCCCTTTGGCCCAACAAGTCCACACCGCCCCTTGAAGTATCCCACCCAGATCCATCCCCCTATAACCCACACACCCCTGAACACTACGGGCAATTTAGCATGGCCAATCCACCCAGCCTGCACATCTTTGGACTATGGGAGGAAACCAGAGCACCCGGAGGAAATCCATGCAGACACAGGGAGAATGGGCAAACTCCACATAGACAGTTGCCCGAGGCTGGAATCGAACCCGGGTCCCTGGCGCTGTGAGGCTGCAGTGCTCACCACTGAGCCACCATGCCGCCCCGCATATGGATGATGATGGGATAGTGTAGGGGGATGGGCTTAGATTAGTTCACAGGTTGGCACAACATCGAGGGCCGAAGTGCCTGTTCTGTGCTGTATTGTTCTATGTTCTATGTTTTGTTGGCCTTCGTTGAGAGACACTTTGAGTAAAGGAGCAGGGATGTGTTGCAGATATACATGGCCTTTGTGAGGCCACAGTTGGAATATTGCACGCAGTTTTGGTCTCCTTTTCTGAGGAAGGAAGCTCTTGCTCTGTCTCGATTACAGCGAAGGTTTACCAGGCTGATTCTGGGGATGGCGGGTCTGATGTATGAGGAGAGATTGACAAGGTTGGGATTGTTTTTGCTAGAGTTCAGATGAATGAGGGGGAATCTCATAGAGACTTACAAAATTCTAACAGGGCTGGGCAGGGTAGATGCAGGGAGGATGTTTCCGATGGTTGGTGTGGCCAGAACCACGGATCACAGAATAAGGATGAGCATTCAGGGTAGATGATTTAGGATGGAGATAAGGAGACATTTCTTCACCTAGAAAGTGGTGAACCTGTGGAATTCATTACGAGAGGAAGTAGTTGATGCTAAAATATTGAATGTATTCAAGAGGCGACTAGATCTAGCACTTGGGTTGAATGGGATCAAACGTTATGGGGAGAAAGCAGGATGAGGCTAATGAGTTGGACGATCAGCCATGATCGTGAAGAATGGAAGAGCAGGATCTCAGGGCCGAATGGCCTCCTCCTGTTCCTAATTTTCTATGTCTCTACATTTCAATGTTGTCTGGGACTGTGGTTGAGGTGGCATAAGATTCCAGCTGCACACTGAAAAATAAGAACTGACATTGTGGGAACAAGCCTTGTATTTAAATGCATAGGAGGTATTACCACCCGGTACTCTAAATGGTAGCAACAGAAGAAAATGGCTATTCTTTTCAGATAAAGTCCATTCAGCAAATATTAAGGCAGCTAATTGCTTTTTCAAGTTGACTTTGAAGGAGAAACTGAAGGTTTGGAGAAATAGCACTTTTACTGCTTACAACATTGGTTGTAAATTCCCTACTAACACCTGAGGGAAAAATAAAGCATCCTTAGCTGATCAAGTTTTGGGAGGAAGAGATGGATGGAAAAGGGAATCATCTTTAAACTGTTGAATATCACTGCAGGGGTCTTCATTTGGAAAACAAGGAACATATTTCAGGGGAATTTAAATTTGAGGGTAGAATTGAATGGATTAACTGAAACAAAGAAATAAGACAGTTTGAAAATACTCTGAAACAAGCACAGGGCAAAATCAGTTAATGCTAATTCAGCTATACCATCTGGTTAGCTTAATAATGTGTTAAGTAATTTAAAAAAAACAACCCTCATTATTGCACCAGTTCTTGTTTTGAAGTCAACACTTAGCTCATTTTTACGCATAGAAACAATTGGAAGTAAGTGCACATTAGTTCAGTGTTGGCACGGATTTGACTAATACCTTTTATACAGAAATGAATTGGCCCATATGTTAATTATGACATACAGTGTGCAGAACACCATGACATTTACCCAACTGCAAATTAGCTCAAATAGGCATCATTACACCAAAATGCTCGTTGATACTTTATTGTAATATTAAAGCAAGAATTTTCCCTGTGGGCTTCAGGTCAGCGGTTAGGCTCAAACAGGGTCAGATACCAATGCTTTGTGGGAACAATTATTCATCTGTGATCTTCCCTGAATTGGCCAATTGGTAGCCAGAAGATGGCTAACTGTCCATTTAAGGATGGCGGCTGGGCTTTCAAGTTCAAGGGACAATAGGAATGACAGCACTGTGTTACTACAGGTAAGTTAAAGAAAAGACACTTCAAACTGGAACGGTCAGCTCTCCAAATTATTAAGATATCAAATGGGCTGAGCAGGCAAGTCTTTGTACAGGTGCAGTGGTGTAAGGTACCATTCTATAAGGCAGGCTGCAGCTATAGCTTCAGGTAATGGGTTTCTAACCCTGCCCAGAGCACTGGCCACCAGTCTGCTGCTAGGTGGCCATTTCCAAGGAGATACACAGTTCCACAACACCTGAAGACCAATTAGAAATATGCAATTGGCCTCTTGACAGTAAACTCTTGACTGGTTGAATCCACTGCTTACTGCATCTCCTCCTGCTACCCGTCCACACTTCTGGGATGCAAATCAATGATGCAATTTTCATTACCATCCACCTTACTCACCCTGGGGGCTAAATCCAATCCCCATGACTAGTGCATCATTACATCATTATGTTGCAAAATCATCAATCTGAAACAAATGATCAATTTGTTACTTTGTTCACCTTACTTCCTGAAAATGACACCATCCGTTTGAAAGTATCCGACAGTCCAATTAACTGTCTGTGTGATAACTCTTTATGATAATGATTTCAGTGTAAACAGGCCTAAAAATAGGTAAGTACCAACAACTCCTGCACATTTTGGATAATAATAAAATAGTAATAATGATAAGTGGATAATGATGGGATAGTGTAGGGGGAGGGGCTTAGATTGGTTCACAGGTTGGCGCAACATCGAAGGCTGAAGGGCCTGTTCTGCGCTGTATTCTTCTATGTTCTATAAGTGCATTTAGGTAGCACTTTATCCTGTCCAAATAATGAGTGGTACAGATAAATTTAATTGTAGTTGTCTGTTCCCTAGGATGGAGATTTCAAGACTAGGGGACAGGTTTTTAAGGTGAGAGGACAGAGATTCAACAAGGACATGAGGGGCAAATTTTTCTCACAGACTGTGGTTAGTATGTGGAAGTAACTTTCTGAGGAAGTGATGGATGAGGGTCCAATTACAACATTTCGGAGATATTTGAATAGGAATAGGAGAGATTTGGAAGGATATGGACCAGGAGCAGGCAGGTGGGCTTTGTTTAGTTTGGGAATGTGTTTGGCATGGACTAGTTGGATTGAAGGATCTGTTTCTGTGCTGTATGACTCTCTGACTCAGCTGGGCCAAAACATTGTCTCCGTAATGAATAGTGCATAGAAACAGCTTGAGATTTTCTATTTCCATATAGGTTTTAAGGTCAATATAATTGTCTTCAATATTTAAATAACTTTAAAAAATATTTCTTTGGATAAACATGCCTCAGTGACTAACCATCACATTTATAAGCTAAAGAAATAAAATAAATATACGATCGATGAAGCCAGGTTTCATTCTGGGATCTGACTTGTCCATCAGCTGCGACCTGAGGGATGGCCAGTTAAACGGGGCGGGTGAATTTTGGGAAAGGGGAGGGTGAGCTACATTTCATGCCATGGCCTTCCAAAGGAGGGGCTTCCCTCAAATATAGTCAGCAGCTTATAAGAAAGAAGACTGACCTTTTCTCAACAGTGTATTCTCATTCTATTTTGAAGTGCCCTCTCGTACTCTATCTGTCATTAATCAGCAACTCCCTGCATTCCACCCTCCCAACTCTGACAGCCTACACACTGTCACTAAATAGATGATGATCCCACTCTTTGCCATTAATTCAGTTTAAAAATCTGTGTTGTCAGAAATGGAACCGATCCTGACTCAGTAGTCTCGACTTCGGGCTGAGAGTCTCGCCTTACCTCATAGCCTATGTCTAGAGTGGCAGGCTGTGATGTTATTGGCTAGAATTACGATGCACAATGGGACCTGTTCTTTTGTGTTTCTTGATGTAGATTTACGGTTTTGGATAATTAAAAGATCAGTTTGAACAAAATGTAATCTTTGCTTAAGGATTGCATTTTTACTTGATTCTCTCACTTGAACTTCTGTAAATGTATCCCTCTATCCCTTGATTACCCTTTTCACCCATAACAATAGCCACTGCACCCAACCCACTTCATCCTCCATCTAGATCTCTTCTTTGCTGAAGATATATTTTTGTGACATATCATCTACCACTACTACAGTTGCAGTTCCTGTTGTTTCCTCACATCTCATTTCCCAAGTTCTGAGGAAGGGTGAAAAATGTTAACTCTGATCTCTTTCTACAGATGCTGCCTGACTTGATGAGCTTTTCCAGCAATTTCTATTTTTGTTTCATTTCCTGATTCATCCCCTACAGCTGTAGATGGTATCTCCTGCTCCAACAATGCAGATACTTCCCGAAGTGTGACTGTTGAATGCCTAGCTCTGCTGTCAGTCCATCTATGATTGTTGCTGTAGATATGTGTGCCATGAGCATTTGCCTTTAAGGACTACGTATTCATTGTTGTGATTCTGCCTGGCAGTCAGTTTACTGTGGGTCTGCAAGCTGGACATAATAAAATGTTTTGCTGAAGGATCGACTTCACAAATTATAAGATGTTTTTCTGTTTTGAATAAACTAATACATGAAGCTAACCAATCCCTGATGCGTAAATGATTATTAGGTCATTACCATCAATAAAGGATTATGAAGAGTTTTGGAAAACATCATACTAATGGCAATTTCTGTGCTTGGACAGAAAATGAGCAAGTTGTTCTACAGGTAGAAGACATGGGCGATAGTCTTCAATCATGTTAATGTGGCTGAGGCAGCTTTGGATATCTTTGTTCTCTACCCAGTGCCAGAAAGTGCTGAAAACACAGTTTGCTGGTAGGCAGGCAGATCCTTATATAGAAACTGGTTTATTTCATTTGAAAAAGAAGACAAATGATGATGTGTGTCGAATTGACAGCAAGAAAGGAACGGTCAAAGTCATATTGTAAGAACGGCAACAAAATTCCCTAGTTTAAATTGGTACACAGCAGTCCTCTTAGCAGAATTTAAAATGAGTTATGGTTTCTAGATTTGGATGGGTCTGATGCAGAAAAACAAGTCAATGAGATTGCCTAGCAATAGGCAATGATGGTTTACACACAGATTTAGCATGTCAAGGTTAACAGCAGGAGAGCCAAAAGATCTCCAGAACTCTGTTCACATCCACTCGAATTCATGTAATTTAAACAGATGACAGAACCTACAGACCATTTCATAAGCAGATAGGAGGAAAAGGGCTCATTCTGTAATTGTTAAAATAGAGGACTAGCATAGAAAGTTATTGCATGAGTCATTGGCATTCAATTCCATCGATGTTTTCCAGAAAGATTTGCCAGACAAACTAAAATCTTGTCGTGTCAAAGAGCGACTGAAGCATGGAGGTAAAGACAAAGTGATCATTGCAGGTCAACTAGCTCACAAGCTTTGAATACAAACTTGATGGCTGACACAATCACTAGAACACCAAGACACAGAAAGACATGTGGAAGGTGTAGTCTTCCAAGGGAATCCTCAGGTTTCAATCAAATTTGAAAGGCATGTGGCAGAGAAGCCCATTAGCAGAGGCAATGCACTTCAGCAAAAAGCTGATACAGCTACAAAGAGCTGTGCATTGACCCATATAGACCTTGCAAAAGGAATATCTTCCAACTACAATAAGGGCCATCTGGTATCCGATCAGAAGTTTATACATGACCTGATTTGACAAACCAGAATCTGACAATGTAAATGATGGGAAAAAAAGTGGTGAATACATTTCACACTCAATCTCATGGAAGACAGAAATGTCTGAAATGTTTGCAAAAAAAAAGTCAACTTCTCTGTGCTCCACAAGCTGCAAATTATTATTGGCCAAGATTGATGCAGGTACAAGAGTACTGCTAATTATAAAAAATAATGTACTCACAGGTTTTGGGAAGCCACAACAAAACCTACAAATGTAAAAGTTTCATCTTACAACAGTTCATGTGCAGGATCAATAGTGCTAGAGTGTAAGTACAATCAATCTGTCTGGATGCTGCAGCACCTGACAAGTGAAACTGAAGAAGTATTCCCGGTGTATCACAAAACCTGTCAATGCAAGAATTCCAGAACTGGGTGACTAGATTTTCTTGGTTCCCCACTTTGGTCCGGGTTTCTCCTGTGTTTCGCGACTCCTGTGTGGAAGCTCAGTCATCACGTAAGTTACAGACATACACTGGAAGATTTCTAGTTACTAATGATGTCATGGGATAGAGGGTAAGTGCAGGAAGATGTTCAAGGGCAGGATCACCTACTTCTGCTTCCATAAAACTGTAAATGAGAATAAGCCATTTTTAGAGGGCTCCTGAGTTAGTCCAACTTGGCAAAACTGGGCTGAAATTTTGCACAACTGCTCACTAGTAAAAGCCATTTTCTTTACTTCTGATGACAGACATCCATTACAATCATTAATCTGCAATGCCACATTAACTTTGTTCTTTATTAGAAAAAAACCCCGCTGTCTTGGGAAGTTCACTCATCACGACACAGTGCCAGGTCTGATAAATGGAATTGAGAAAAAACAATGTTTTTGCGTACACATTGTTCAAAATAAAGGAGAGCCAGGAGGAAGTCAGATGGTTACTTGTCACTGACAGGTTCTGCCCATTTTTACTCTAAACACCCATTCAAACCAGTTTCATGGATCCACTTACCTGTATGTCAGGTAGCTGGTGGGGAGCTTAAGGAACAGGATGGGGAAAGATGATGATGGTGGTCTTAGCAGACATTTTGAGTAGACTAACTTCTCTTTTCATATTGTATTATTCTTGTCATACTCTAGTAAAGCAAGGTTTTAGAATCATAGAATCTCTAGTGTGGAAACAGGCCATTTGGCCCATCAAGTCCACACCAACACTCTGAACAGCACCCGGACCCACCCCATCCCTATAACACTGCATTTCCCAATGCTAAACCACTTAGCTTGCACATCTTTGGACACTGTAGGCAATTTAGCACGGCCAATTCACCTAAACCCCGCATCTTTGGACAATGGGAGGAGACCCAGAGGAAACCCACAAAGTCACGGAAAGAATATACAAACTCCGCACAGACAGTTGCCCGTGGAATTGAGCTCGGGCCCCTACTGTGAGGCAGTAGTGCTAACCACTGAATCACCATGCCATCCTTAAGTGATGCTGCTATTTCACTTCTGGCTAAGCAGTCATATATATGTAACACCATGAATTTTAGTTGTGCAATATGATGCAGCATTTTCGTAAAGAAGGCCAGCATTTAATGCTCATCCGTAATTGTTCTCAAGAAGGTGCTGGTGAGCTACCTTCCCAAACCACTGCAGTTGAAATGGTGCTGGTGTACCCACAGTACTTTCAGAAAGGGAAGAGAGTTTAAATCAGTGACAATTTCAGGATGGTGTCTACGGCCTGAACAGAAACCTGAAGCTGGTTGTGTTCCCAAGAGGCTACTGCTCATGCTCTTCAAGGTGATAGAGACGGCAAGTTGGGAAGATTTGTACTACCAAAGCAGAACAATGGTCAGTAGGTTAATACTGCTAACCGTAATTTTACTTATTGTTTTTACCTTTGCAAAGTTTTTGAAATTTTGAAGGAAGCAATACATCCCAAAATGTCAGTGATAATGGGATTCGATTCTCTTTCGATTCCTCCCACTTCCTACAGACAAAGGGGGTGGCCATGGGCACCTGCCTGGGCCCAAGCTATGCCTGCCTCTTTGTAGGTTACGTGGAACAGGCCCTCTTCTGCACCTACACAGGCCCCAAACCCCACCGCTTCCTCCGTTACATTGACGACTGTATCGGTGCCGCCTCTTGCTCCCCAGAGGAGCTCAAACAGTTCATCCACTTTACCAACACCTTCCACCCCAACCTCAAGTTCACCTTGACCATCTCCAGCACATCCCTCACCTTCCTGGACCTCTCAGTCTCCATCTCAGGCAACCAGCTTGTAAGTGATGTCCATTTCAAGCCCATCGACTCCCACAGCTACCTAGAATACACCTCCTCCCACTCACCCTCCTGCAAAAATTCCATCCCCTATTCCCAATTCCTCCGCCTCCGCCGCATCTGCTCCCAGGATGAGGCATTCCACTCCCGCGCATCCCAGATGTCCACGTTCTTCAAGGACAACAACTTTCCGCCCCGCAGTGGTCGAGAATGCCCTTGACCGCGTCTCCCACATTTCCCGCAACGCATCCCTCACACCCCGCCCCCGCCACAACCGCCCCCAGAGGATCCCCCTCGTTCTCACATACCACCCCACCAAACTCTGGATACAACGTATCATCCTCCGACACTTCCGCCATCTACAATCCGACACCACCACCCAAGCTATTTTTCCATCCCCATCCTTGTCTGCCTTCCAGAGAGACCACTCTCGCCGTGACTCCTTTGTCCGCTCCACACTCCCCTCCAACCCTACCACACCCGGCACCTTCCCCTGCAACCGCAGGAAATGCTACACTTGCCCCCACACCTCCTCCCTCACCCCCATCCCAGGCCCCAAGATGACCTTCCATATCAAGCAGATGTTCACCTGCACATCTGCCAGTGTGGTATATTGTATCCATTGCACCCAGTGTGGCTTCCTTTACATTGGGGAAACCAAGCAGAGGCTTGGGGACTGCTTTGCAGAACACCTCAGCTCGGTTCGCAACAAACAACTGCACCTCCCAGTCACGAACCATTTCAACTCCCCCTCCCATTCCTCAGACGACATGTTGATCATGGGCCTCCTGCAGTGCCACAATGATGCTACCCGAAGGTTGCAGGAACAGCAACTCATATTCCGCTTGGGAACCCTGCAGCCCAATGGTATCAATGTGGGCTTCATAAACTTCAAAATCTCCCCTTCCCCCACTACATCCCAAAACCAGCCCAGTTCTTCCCCTCCCCCCACTGCATCCCAAAACCAGCCCATCCTGTCTCTGCTTCCCTAACCTGTTCTTCCTCTCACCCATCCCTTCCTCCCACCTCAAGCCGCACCTCCATTTCCTACCTACCACCTCATCCCGCCTCCTTGACCTGTCCATCTTCCCTGGACTGACCTATCCCCTCCCTACCTCCCCACCTATACTCTCCTCTCCACCTATCTTCTTTTCTCTCAATCTTCGGTCCGCCTCCCCCTCTCTCCCTATTTATTCCAGAACCCGCACCCCATCCCCCTCTCTGATGAAGGGTCTAGGCCCGAAACGTCAGCTTTTGTGCTCCTGAGATGCTTCTGGGCCTGCTGTGTTCATCCAGCTACACACTTTGTTATCCTACACCCCAAAATGTCTACTTGTTAAATCTGGATTGGCGTTAACAACCAATTAAGAATTTGCCGTGATTTTTTACTTTATTGTAGGACCTCATTCTTTTTCCTGACACAATTGGAGAAAACTTCACCAGCACAAAGATGACAGTAGAGAGGAGTGGTGGGGTTTAAAAAATTGCTAACCTGACATCAATCCAATACACCTCTATCTGTCATAATTCTTATGGTGGCAGCTTGTGCTGTTCTGATCTCTTGCTCTCAGGATTGACTCTGAACGGTGCAGTTGGGAGCCTGATTTTAATTTAACACCAATAGGCCGATATTCACTGGTCCCTCCCCTCTTGCCAGTTCAATCCCCTCCCTGCTTTAACCCTGTGATTTCTCCAATTCCACTTTCAATCCTGATCAATTCAGAGCTTTCGCTTTAAGATCCTGCCCTTCTCCTGCAACCAGTTGACAACCACCCTGCTCTTTCCAAAACCTCCTTGAGATCTACTCTCAGTTATTAAGGCATTGCATCATGCTGAGATACAGCTCCATTACTGGCCTTTAGCTGTCTTGCAGAAAGAATCTGTCTATATCTGTGAATTTGTACAGGGGATTATTCAATCGTGGCATGATAGTTAGGCCTAATTCTGTCGTACATGCATCTTTTCTTATTGAAGTTCTGTTCCTCTTCGTGGCCTATATGTGGTTCAACCGGCTATTGTGTTCCTAAAGCTCTCCTACCTGACAGCAACTAATAGAAATGGAAACAAGTATTTCTGTGTTATAAATTGCCCAGTTACCACACTAGATAGAGCACTTACTAAAGATTTACCAACTCCTTGTGAGATCTCTTTTTAATGTGTATAAGCGCTGAGTGGATTGGGGGAATGATAAAATCAATATAACAGGAATGCTGTGAATGTCCTTTATAACAAGCAATGCTTTCTCTGACACATTTCTGTCGAATGTAACATCCAGCTCTTTATGATAGCAACTCATAATTGAAAACAAATTAAACTTTCAACAAATTGTAGTTTTCATTGTTGAAATTAGTACTTTAGGTTCTGTTTACTTTTGGACTGTAAATTTATTGAACAGTTCACAGTTTCAGAAATGTAACTGCGTGGTATACAATGAAGCTTTTATCAGAAATTCTCAGTTCTGTTACAAGCCGCTCCTAACAATTTCAACTTGATTCTTCCACTGTTCCATCACTCCTAAACCCAGAAAGGAATAGGAGGGAATACATAGTCTGAAAACTATTTGCCTGCTGAAACCATCATTGTGTTGCACTATCATTATCACCAGGAATAAAATCACCTCACACCAATCTCGGCTGAAAACTATTTTGTGAACCAGGTTTTTGGAAAGAATGTTTCGCTGTAGTTCTAAATAATGAGGCCTGTCTTTCAACCTTTATTGCAAAATACATGTAATTTTAAGCTTTCATCAATTAAAGTCAGGGCATACCTCCAAGTCGTTGTCAGGAGGTGGTGATGGAATATTCTTCCTTCCCCTTCCCCGTGACTTTGACCCTGAACTCCTACACGTTCGCTCATCCAGGTCTTTGACTGGTGTTGATGGGCTCTGCACTGTATCAAACTCCCCTGTAAAGGCAACCATTCAGATTACAGCTATCATCTTGAGTTTTTCTGCATACAAGGTATGAGCATTTACCACAAGTTCACACTGCTGTAGAAGCAAAGTGATTTCTGATGATTGTACAGCACTCAGCTTGACAGCGGTTCAGCAGCTGAATAATTATGTATAAAGAAAATACACCAGGCACAGTAAAAACAGTTCGACAATTTATTTAACTGTTCCTGCAGCCAGAACTATTAAGGTTCGATGATGTGGAAGCTTTTGTTTTTTTAAATTCAGCTACCATACATGTTTGAATGGATTATCTGAGAATCATGTAGAAAACTGGACTGAATATTCAATTGTTACATGAGCACAAATAAACGTGTGAGGAAGCTGGAGAATATCAGGACTGAAATCCATGGCCTTTTTGATGCTGTTGTACTTTAATTCTGCTGAAGGCCAGTGCGAGTATAGTAATTGTGCCAGTTGTTGTTCACTTAGTTAGAACTCCTTCCTTTTAGTCAATACCTACACACTCCAGAAACTTGATGAGAAAAATCTAGGCTCGCACTCTGGTGCTGGGGTAATGCTGCCCTGCTGGAGGTGTCATCTTTTTTATGAGATTTAAAACTCAGGCTCTGTCTGCCCTCACGGGTGGAAGTAAAAGATCGGCAACATTTTAGACAGTGATGAGACGAGGCTTCTTTGACATTCTTGTTAATATTTATCACGCAGCCAATGTCGCATTAAAAAAAAGAGATTTGTTGAATGTTTTCACTTTTGCATAATTCCCTTGTGAGGCCTTGGTGTGCACAAATTAACTATTGTGTTTCCAATAATAACTATACTTTAACACTACTTAATTACCTGTAAGATGTTACTGGTGCCCTCAGTCATGAAAGGTGCTATACAAATACAACTCTTTCATTTCTTTATAGGCTGGGAAGTAGCCTTTCATATCAATTTCCTCTTTTTCTCCAACAACTTGGTTCCTTGCAATGTGGGAGTTTCTCCAGGAGGGGTTCTCTCAGACTATGAGTTTCTATGTTGGTAATTGGCCCGTATATTAACTATAGAGCTAGCTCATGGGTTTAGAGAAATTAGTGAGAAATTTCGATTATCTATCTAATTGTATTTGTGTGTGTATGTGTGTGAGAGAGAGAGAGAAAGAGAGATTTCACATTTGCCTGCAATATTAAGTGGACAATCTGATCCTACTCACTTCAGCTGACGTATTATATCTATGGATTTTCAGGCTCTTCTGGTCTTAAGTGGCTTACCCTAGTCTGCCTTCAGAACTCCGTCATGCAAATACCTGCTTTTATAAAGTGGGAGCTACATTAAGCTCGCAAAGTTAAAAAGAAGGAGGAACAAATCTTAGAATTTTGCCTGCAGGATGAGACTGATGGCTTTACCTTTGAACTCAAGAACATTAGAAAGCAAGTGAGCTGTGGGAGGTAAAAGAACAAGGGCATTATGAAACTACAGCAGAGCTTAGGGTAAGCCTTACTTGTATTCTTGATCATGTTTTCACCATTAATGATATCGAGCAATCAAACTGATTCATGTGTCTGAAACTGAAAGGGCATCACCCTAGGTTAGTTCGTACCCTTTTGTTTTGACAAATTCTGTACTGCAAACGGAGCAGTAGTGTTGAAATGTAAAATATTTCAACATAACACAAGAGTGATTCTTGTATACCAGTGTGGGAGTAGGTCATGTAACTAAGTTATGTTTAAATGATTTTCTGTGCGAATCTCTTTTAAGACATCAGTGTGTCAAGAGCTTTAGTTAAAAGTTGCAGTTCGAATGTGTGGCATGCATGGTAAGGGATGGAAGAGCTATAAGGTTGTCTGAGGGCTTTGCATGGATCAGCAGTAAATGCATAACAGGCAGTGGACAGCACTCTGTGGAATGCTGACTTGTAGCAACTATTTGGTATATGGCACTTTTGAATAGCCTTATCTCAGCAACTTTGTTGAAGTAACTATCACTGCAAACCCCCACCCCAGCATTTGTTTCCAGGTTTTGCAGGAGGATTAGTGCTTGGACTGCTCGATCACTTGCCTAGATACTCCATCTGCTGCCTCCATTTTTTTGACTTCCACAGTCAGGCACTTACTTTTGCCGCAGCTGTTGAAGTGTGTGTAGCAGCCCCAGAAATTCTACACCCGCCTCCCTTCACCAAGTTCTGCAAGTTCTCAGCTGTCGCCATATTCAATGATGGTGCATGACTAATTACGCAGACCTCAGGAGTTTCATTCGAAATGGCCATGGTTGAATGCCTAACTCTTATAGACCATCCTCTCAGCTTTAGTGGCACTGGTGGCAAATCCATCTTTAACTCCAAAACTAAACTGTAAATAGTAGCTGGAACCAGAAAAAAAAATTAAAGCCTGTGAGGAATGCAGTTTGACTCCAACCAGTGCACACAGTTCTACTCTTATACTCAGTTCATTGGACTCCTTTTACGAATAAAAATATTAACACGTTACACCCACACCCAAGTGGGTTACATATGTTCTGAGGATCTCCATATAGCCGTAGGCTAATCTAAGTTTCCAAGCAAAAATATAGTTCTTAACTCCAATTAAACATCTAGCTGAAAAAAGTAAAGGAAAACTGACAAGATCTAGTAGATGTGCTCAGAGATGTCGTTAAATGATTAAAATAAACTTATATTTACTTAAGTCCAGCAGCATCTCTGCCCAATGACACACCTCCCCACCCACCCTGACCCAAGAGCTAATATTTAGGAACTCATTTGTACTTAAGACCTCAATCTGATTAGTTAACGGCTTGTACAGAGAACATCAGCTGCAGCTGTGAACCTCCAAAATTTAATGTTGTTTAATTATAAAATTCCATTAAAAGAGGAGCAGAGCAATAATGTAATATTGTGGACAAAACTGAAGTACTGAGAACATTAGTCACAATATGAACACATGCACATGCGCACAGATCTCTTTGGGAACTCTCGCAAAACTTGGAAGTTCAATTATTTTTTTAAAAATGCATTTTTGGTGTGCATTTCTAAGTAAGGATTCATGCTCAAGATGGATAATGTTAGTCGGGTATCTATGGCAGTGGGAGCAACTGAAGACCACACAGACCAGGAATCCCACATAATTACCCATGTTTAGTGAGTGTAACTGAAGGGTGTTACAGAAAAATGTTAACAGGAAACAGAACAGGTTTTAAAGCACTTATTGTTATGTCTCAATAATGAAAAACAGTCTAACTCGCTGGAATGGAAAAAGAAAATGTCTGTGATTGAAGAAGAATGATAAGCTTCCTTAATCAAAAATCTGTAAGGCTGCCAAAGACAACTGGA
Organism: Stegostoma tigrinum; assembly: GCF_030684315.1. Classification (NCBI taxonomy): domain Eukaryota; kingdom Metazoa; phylum Chordata; class Chondrichthyes; order Orectolobiformes; family Stegostomatidae; genus Stegostoma; species Stegostoma tigrinum. The sequence goes on from NC_081357.1 coordinate 41,450,577, forward strand.
AAAAAAAGACTTTAGATTCAAGAATGTTCCAGTTTCTCAAGGAAGCTTTGATATCAAAGTTCAAATACCTGCAATTAAAACAGTCAAATTCTGGAATAATGGAGTATGCCTTTTTCACACTGACATTAATGGAAAGTATTAGCTTCATTTTAAAATCAGTACAGAGCCTTCAAAAGATATTAAACCACAACAAGCACATATACTGGTTTGAGCTGTTTACAATACATTTTAGCTGTACAAAGAAATTGTAAAACAAAATAATTCATTAAAACCTAAAATAAAACATACTTTAGCTTCTCCTGTCCATTCTGAATTATGAACAACACATGCTTCAAACAGTTTGCTTTGTGTGTTTGCTATTTACTAATTTGGAAACCTGCTTCTGTTTAACTCGGCCTGGGCTGTATTCACTTTATGGCTAAACCTCAACATCACACACCATATAATAAAATGTTGAACTATACAAATCTATCAACAGCATTGGTTATTGTCCTCTGAGCTTTGCTCTCCACTTGGACCAAAGACAACTTGCTATGTTACACCCACACAAACCAACTGCGACTAGTGTGTGTATGCGTCTGCATGCCTTTTGTACTTATGGTTCAGTCCCAACTGGAACTCATTTAACAAAATCTCCAAATCTGAGGCACCAGCCTTCCCTCTGTCAGTCGAACTGCATAAATATATGTTTCTGCTTTAGAGGAGCAAGTGCAGTAGTCAGCACTAAAGGGTTTGTTTTGACAAGTGTAAACCAAGCTGCTGGATTTTTTTATTTTTCCCTACCTCCTAATCAACACTTTCAAAATAGTACCTTGAACCTTGCACAGAATACAATGACAAAAAGTCCTTACAACTGCAAACCCTAACATTTCACTCCCCCCATCCCACTCCCCTGCCTCACACAAATCATAAGTAAATTAAATGCAGTTAAATTCAGTTGTTTGGATCTTATGTTAGTTAAGTATTGAATATGTTGCCTTAACTGTGTAGCTCTGTAGAATAGCTTAAAGGCACTGTACTCAAAGATATAAAATGGAGTATGTTAATATATTAACTTAAACCAGGCTCTTTTTCTTTTGGTAAAAATATGACAGTACTTGAAATTTCAAAAACAACCAAATAGAGCTTAAAAGAAAAGGAAATTATTTACCTCCAGGAAGATCTGTGGCTGGTTGACCAGTGATAGTGGAAGGATCTTGTAGCTGATAAGTTGTTGACGCTGAAGAGGTACCATCAACAGTCTCATTTGAGGTCATATATGTGCCATATGTTGAAGTGGGATAATACTGTGCATACTGGTTTTGGCCGAATGCTGTATAAGAAGGGTAATCCTAAAATGGCAAAAATCAGGTTTAAGTATTATCTCCTGTATAGCACTAATTATTTGGTTACACTGTTTAGTCAGTGCAATAGTCATAAAAATTATTATAAATAAAATGCATATGGCAGAAAAAAATCACACTCTTCCCAGGGGTAATAAATACATGATGTTTGTAAACGACTGAGATAATATCTTGGATGTACATTGACAAACTGAGAGTGTGTGGAATGGGCCTGAAAGATCCAATATAGGAATAACCCTGACATCTACCTGACAAAGTAGAATATTGCCCCGGGAAGGTATATCGTGTCCAAATAATGGCAGGGCAGATTCAATCTGACCAATTACTACTCCATCAGCCTGCTCTCAGGTATCTGCAAAGTGATGGAAGGGGTTGTCAACAATGGTGCCAATGAGATCCGCAGCATCAGAGAATCACGACAGAGCAGAAGCAGGTCTTTTGGCCCATCAAGTCCACACTGGACCTCCAAACAGCATCCCACCCAGACCCAACCCTGTATCCTATCCCTGTAATCCTGCATTTCTAGTGTCTTAATCCACCTAACCTACTTGTCCCCGGGCACTATAGGCAATTTCCCATGGCTAACCAACCTAACCTGCACATCTTTGGACTGTGGCTAGAAACCAGAGCACACAGACACTTGGAGAATGTGCAAGTTCCATACAGACAGTCGCCTGAGGGTGAAATCAAACCTGGTGCTGTCAGGCAGCCATGCTGACCACTGAGCCATCGTGCCACCCTTGAAAAAATTCTGGAATAATCTGCTCATAGATGCATTCACCGTTTGGCCTTTATTCAAGCATGGGTGAAAGAGCTGAAGTTCTGGGGTTGAGCTGAGAGTGACTGAGCTTGACAGCAAGGAAATATTTGTTTGAGTGTAGCATGAGGAACCCTAGGAAAACTGATGTCAATGCGAATCAGGATTTCCACAGGCTAGGGTGGTGCTGAGCACAAAGAAAGGTGTTTGTCATTATTGGAAATCAATCATCAACTCCAGGGCATCATAGTAGGAGTTTCTAAGGACCATATCCTAGTCCCAGTCATAGCAGTGGCTTCATCAATGACCTTCCTTCCATCACCAAGTCAGAAGTGGGGATCTTTACAATGATTTTATGTTACCATCTGTTGGCAAGTAAGAATAGGCTACGTGACTAGTTTTTTTGCTGGTGCAAATGCATTGGGCCAATTGTCCCCATTCTGCATGGAAAAGCCTTTACAATTTCTTAGCTGATGACTGCACAATATTCTGAAGCATTCACAGCTTCTTCAATACTGAAGCAGCCCATGCATAGATGAAGCAAGATGTTGTCAACATTAAGACCGGGATGATACTTGTCAAGTAACATTTGTGCCATATAAGTGCCAGGAAAGATAATCTCCATTGAGGCAGTTTAACCACAATCAAACATGGATTTAATGGGCTAAATGGTCTCCTCTTATACTGTAAGTGACTCTCTGTGCTGGGTTTTTCAGGCTACCACAGTCCAATCACACCTTTCATAAAAATGTCACCCACAATTGCGAAGTTTGCTCCACGACAGTTGAATGCTGGAGGATTGTCAATGTCTCTGAGGCAAGACTGCCGTACCTTTTGTGGGAGGTTGTCCAGCCCAAACACAGTTGTTAGCCTATCAGAAGCTCAGTAGCTCTTTCATTCCAGCAGACAGTATCAGACTGAACTAGTGACCAATATTGGCCATTGCAGGCAGTCCCATCGTGCCGAGGTATCTAGTTAATTCTGCAAATTTTTTTTCTTTATTTCTTTATTCTTTTTTCTTTATTCTGTGTTGCTGGCTAGGCACATTTATTGCCCATCCCTATTTGTCCAGAGGACAGTTAAGAGTCAACTACATTGCTGTGGGTTTGGAGTCACATGTAAGCCAGACCAGGTAAGAATGGCAGTTTCCTTCCCAAAATGATATTAGTGAACCAGGTGGGTACTTCCCGACAATCAGCAGTGGATTCATGGGCATCACTAGATTCTTAATTCCAGAGATTTATCAAATTCAAATTCCACGATCTGCTGTGATGGGATTCGAACCCAGGTTCCCCCAATGTCATGTGGGGGGGTCTCTGGATTAACAGTCCAGTGATAATACCACTAGGTCATCACCTGCCCAGGAGGAATTAGGGGTCTTTGTGAGGTGTTGGAGGTCTGAGTTCGAGAAAACTACTGAGCATTCTACCTAGCTTGTGCCCCCTCCAGGCATTGCTTAATACACAGTGCGGGTGGGAAGAGAACCTTTAGTGACCGATAATTGGTCACTTTATTAGTTCAACAGTTCCCAGAATATCCAATACATCCATCATTTCCTTGTGGAATTTCAGACAGGTAGGGATTTGGCAGGAATGCTAGCTACTGAATTTTAGACAGCCCACCATCTTCAAATCCATTGGTTGAGAGTGACAAACAGTGCTATGTATGATGTTCAATAACATTATCATCTCTGAATCCCACCACCTACCTACAGCACATGGACTGCAGTGGTTCAAGAAGGCTGCTCACCATTACCTTATCAAGGGGAACTAGGAATGAACAATAAATGCTGGCCAGCCAGCGACACCCATGTCCCACATTCTGCAAGTGAAAAAATTAAAAATTTCTAGGGGCTACTGGTGATCAGAAACTTAACTGGACTAACTGGAGAAACACTGTTGTTAGGAGCAGGTCAGAATTTGGATATCTTGATCGGTATGCCATCCACAAATATTAGCTCTCTCCACCACTGTCATTCAGTAGTGGTAGTGTGTACCATTTACAAGATGCACTTTAGAAATTCACCAAAGATCCTTACCTAGAACCTACTGGACCAAGACCACAACATCTAGAAGGACAGGGGTTGCAGGCACATAGGAACACCATCATCGGCAAGTTTTCCTCCAAGCCACTCACCATCCAGACTTGGAAATATATTGCCTGTCTCTGCAGTGTCACTGAGTCAAAATTCTGGAACTTCCTTCAAAATGGCATGGTGGCTCTATCTACAGTGAATGAACTGCAGCAGTTCAAGAAGGCAGCTCACCAGTGACTTTTCAAGAGCGACTACAGATGGGCAATAAATGCTGGTGATGCCCAGTCCCTTAAATGAAAAAATTTCCTAAGTAATTAACTCATCTGACTCCCCAAGCTCTTCCCACCAGCTGCAAGGCACAAGTCAGAAATATGCATCACCTTTTGCCATGTGAGTGCAGCCTGGACACCACTTGTGAAATTCGTTACCACCTGGGGTAAAGCAACAGCTTGATTGATAATCCAGCTGCTGCTTAAATCTTCATTACTTCCAGCACTGATGCACAGTGACAGAATGGGTACCATAACTATATGCACTGCCGAAGCTTGCTAAGCCTCCCAGGACAGCCCAAGGTCTTTACTACCCATGACTTTTACCAGCTTGAAGAACAAGGCTAGCAGGAAGATCAGAGGATCAGCAACTCCAAAGTTCCTTCCCTGATTCAGAATTATATTGTTGTTCCTTCATTGGAATTGGGTCAAAGTCCTGGAACTCTCACCCAGTCAGGATTGTAAGAATGCTTTCAGCTCATGGTTTGTAATGATCCACCACCATGTCCTTAAGGACAATTAAGGAAGGATGCTGGCCTTACCAGAGATGCCTAGATTCCTGTGAATGTATTAAAAGTTTGTCAGTTTTTGTACTTCTGATTTTTATATCTCTTGGAGCCTTTTCAGAAGATACATGCACATGCATTTGACAATGATCAGGCTCCTCCATGATATCAATGGTTAAAAAGGCCAAACTCCTATCTATAAATGGTCACTTTAACTCAGGATGGAAGGACCAAAGCTTACCTCAGTATCTGTCATTTTATCAGAACTGAAGGGATTAGTGCAAAATTAGAAGATAAACAGAATGCTAGATGTACTAATTAATAACATTCAAAACAATTAAACCCAATCATACACTTTTCTAATGAGAATTAGGAAATATGATTAGGAGATTGGTGGACAACACAAAAATTGGATGGTGAGTTGTGATGATGATTATTACACAAATGGATAGTGAAGAGGATGACTATCGGCCATCAGGAGATATTGATAGTTCAGCTGAGTGAGAAAATAAGTGGCAAATGGAATTCAATCCAAAGAAATGTGAGGTTATGCATTTCAGAAAGACGAAACAAAAGCAAGAGAGTGCACAATGAACAGGAGAGCATTGAGACAGGAAGGGGAAGAAGAACTTGGAGAACATGGCGTGCATGTCCACTGGACCCTGATGATGGCAGGGCAGGTAGATAAAGAAGATAAATTGGGTCCTTTTCTTCACTGGGTAATGCAAGAGCAGAGATGTAATGCTGGTTAGTTACTAATGTAAAACCGCTGTTTAAGAAAGGGGGGTAGGCAGAACATTGGAAACTCTGGGTCATTTAGCCTGACCTCAGTTATTGGTTAAATTTTAGAATCCATTATTAAGGATGAGATTGAGGAGTATTTGGAAATATATGGTAAAATATGGCAAAGTTCACATGGATTTGTCAAGGGGAGGTCATGCCTGACAAATCTGTTAGAATTCTTTGAAGAGATAATGAGGCAAGTCAGACAAAAGAAAGCCAGTGAATGTAAAATATCTACATTTCCAGAAGGCCTTTGACAGGTGTCACACAGAAAGCTGCTAAATAAGGTAAGAGCAAATGGTGTTAGGGGCAAGATGCTGGCATCGATAGAGGATTGGTTGACTGGCAGAAGGCAAAGAGTAAGGGTAAAGGGATCTTTTTCAGATGGCAACCTGTGCAGTTCTGCAGGGTCTGCGTTGGGACCACAACTATACACATTATACATTAACAATCTAGACAAAGGAACTGAGGGCATTGATGCTAACTTGGCAGATGACACAAAGATAGGTGGAGGGCAGCTTGTGTTGAAAAGGCAAGGAAGCTGCAGAAGGACTTGGATAGATAAGGAGAGTGGGCAAAGAAGTGGCAGTTGGAATACAATGCAGGAAAAATGTGAGGCCATGCACTTTGGTAGGAAGATTAGAGGCACGGTCTATTTTCTAAGGGGGGAAAGGGCTTCAGAAATCTAAACCACAAGGGCACTTGGGAGTCCTAGTTCAGGATTTTCTTTGGATTAGCATGCAGGTTTAGGAATATTGTTAGTCTTGGAGGGGGTCCAGTTGAGGTTTACAAGAATGATTCTAGGGATTGAGGGCTTGTCATATGAGGAACGGTTGAGGTCTGTATGCTATGTAGATTAGAAGGGTGAGGAGGGATATGATTTAAACTTACAGAATACTGAGAGGACTGGATAGAGTGGACATGGAGAAGATGATTCCATTGCTAGGAAAGATTAGGGCCCACAGGCACAGCTTCAGAATGAAGGGACAATGCTTTAGAGGTGGAACGTGTGGTGGCAGAGGGCTTTGGAGGCCAAATCATTGAGTATATTTAAAACGGAGATGGATAGGTTCTTGTCTGGTAAGGGGATCAGGGTTTGAGTTACATATCAGCCATAATCGAACAGCAGAGCAGACTCAATGGGCCAAATGACCTAATTCTGCTCCAATATGTAAGGTCTTACGGTCACAGGAAAGACAGGGGAGATTTACAAGAGTGTCTCCATCGCCTAAAAATTGCAAGCTTGAGAAAGAGATCTGCATTAGCAACTCTCAGGCAATGGTAGCAATGGGAATGTTATAATTCATCAGAGATAGCAAGAACGGCAGACACTGGAGTCAGAGACAACACAGATTGGTGCTGAAGGAACACAGCAGGCAGGCAGCGTCAAAGGAGCAGGAAAGTTGATACTTTGGTCCCAAGACATCAACTTTCCTGCTTCACACTGTTATTATTCATCAATCATCTCCAGATTTGAGGAAGTAAATTTGATGGCAATCCTTTTTCTGATTGTTACCCAGTGCTCCCTTTTGGGACTGCATCTGTACAAACATACGTATATGGTGCTGAGGAGGTTGCGAGCAGGCTGAACTATGTTATCTATGGCTAGCAAGTTCACAACTGACATAAATGCGAAGTCATGGAAGCCGTACAACACCCACGGTTCAGGAACAAGTGCATTTTCTGTCACCAGGGAAAGAGAATAGAATTGGGATTTATACCTGATGGGAACTGTTGAAGCTTGTTGAATTGGAAACAGAGTTGCTGCTTGCATAAATACCAGGAGATGGTGTGAAACTAGATCCTGAAGTCAAAAGAAACAGTACATTTAGAAATTTCATATGTCTCAATATAAGCATCACAGTAAAAAATTGCAGATGCTGATGATAAAAATAAAGCACATGTATTATAACTGGTGCTAGATGCAATCCTTGACTGCAGTAATGTATTCACTATTTCCAATGACCGCAAAAAACTAACATGTGTCATTAAGCCATTGCTGTGATAAGTAAACAAAGTACAAAAGGAACGTAAGATGCAATCAAATTGACATGACAAAGATGACAAGACCGATTGAACTGCGGATGAATATGTTGTTAATCAGGAACAAAAACAAAGCTGCTAGAAAAGCTCAGGAAGTCTGGCAGCATCTGTGAAGGAAAAAACAGAGTTAACATTTCGGGTTCGGTGACCGTTCCGCAGAAGATGATGAGATGATGGTCTGGTTTAATCAGAACAATTAGAGAGACATAGATAAACTGCAGAGCTGGGCTGAGAGGTGGCAAATGGAGTTTAATGCAGACAAGTGTGATGTGATGCACTTTGGTAGGAGTAACCAGAAGGCAAAGTACAGGGCTAATGGTAAGATTCTTAGTAGTGTAGATGAGCAGAGAGATCTCGGTGTCCATGTACACAGATCCTTGAAAGTTGCCACCCAGGTTGACAGGGCTGTTAAGAAGGCATACAGTGTTTTAGCTTTTATCAATAGAGGGATCGAGTTCAGGAACCAAGAGGTCATGGTGAAGCTGTACAAAACTCTGGTGCGGCTGCACTTGGAGTATTGTGTACAGTTCTGGTCACCGCATTATAAGAAGGATGTAGAAGCTTTGGAAAGGGTGCAGAGGAGATTTACTAGGACGTTGCCTGGTATGGAGGGAAGGTCTTATGAGGAAAGGCTGAGGGACTTGAGGCTGTTTTCATTAGAGAGAAGAAGGTTGAGAGGTGACTTAATTGAAACATATAAAATAATCAGAGGGTTAGATAGGGTGGATAGGGAGAGACTTTTTCCTAGGATGGTGACGGCGAGCACGAGGAGGCATAGCTTTAAATTGAGGGGTGAAAGATATAGGACAGATGTCAGAGGTAGTTTCTTTACTCAGAGAGTAGTAAGGGAATGGAACGCTTTGCCTGCAACGGTAGTAGATTCGCCAACTTTAGGTACATTTAAGCCATTATTGGATAAGCATATGGACGTACATGGAATAGTGTAGGTTAGATGGGCTTGAGATTGGTATGACAGGTCGGCACAACATCGAGGGCCGAAGGGCCTGTACTGTGCTGAAATGTTCTATGTTCTATGTTCTATGTAATGGTGTGGGGAATAAAGAATAGACAGCAACTTCCAGTATCTGCACGTATGTAGAAGACTACAATTCAAGAAGCCGTTTGCTTAGTTTCCCAGTTCCTTCACTATAGTGGCAATTTGCTGGAAAATTCTGTATTCAAACATGTGCAACATTGTGATATTGCTCTAGTTAACCCAACAGATACCCACAACACATGCTAGAAAATGTTACAGCTCATTCAATCAAGTGACAAGCAATGATCCCTGTAAAATTACATTGTGGCGAAAGCCACCTTTTTCAATGCGTATTACTTTTAAACATTTTAAATGGCTCTGGCCACATGGTACTTAGTTGAGAACAACCTTCAGGGCTGCTGTGCTTAGCTGAAATCGTTGTGATAAATTGCCTCAGTGGCATAGAAAATTAACTTTTAATAGTGAGGAAGCTCATTACATTTACTAATTTTCGATTTTTCTACAGTCAAGAGATTTAACTACCGTTTTAAATTTTTCAGTTTGCAATGAAAACCTTGTTGATCTACATTTGAGATGTGGAACCACAATAGCTGCTCTTTTGTCATACAACTGTTGAACAGGTTAGGTGTGCCAGAGAATAACCATTGCGGAAAAAATCCCATCAGGTTGCATTAGATAGAAATCCGAAGTTTTTAAAATGAACCGTTGGAAATCTCGGGATTTCTGCTTTGGGGGTTTCCATTGCGCTTCTGAAGATACTGACAATGTTTTTAAAAAGGAATGCACTTCTTCTTCTTCTACTAACATGTTTACAACTAAACCTTATGTTTGTCTCTGCATTTACACCATTTTAAACTTGAGTAAAATTTGATTTTGTGGAAAAAAGGTTTGTGATTGAGAAACTTGACAAATTGATCACAGAAAACATTCTTCAGAATGTGCTTGCAGTAGCTCTTGCATTGTTCTTGCTCTTATATTTTGGGGGTCAACTAGCTCAGTTGGCTGGAAAGTTGGTGTGCAATGAAGATGGATGCCAACATCGTTGGATCAATTCCAGCACTGTCTGAGGTTGTCATGAAAGATTCTTCTTCTGAACTTCTCTCCTTGCCCGAGGTCTAGTGATCCTCGAGTTAGACCAGTCATCTCTCTCTAATGAGAGAGCAACCCCATAGTCTGGTAAGTCTATGGTGACTTTACATTGTTATGTAAATGAAATTTCCAGTGAATTTACAGCAGGAACCTGAAGCACTCCAAGGAAGTTCCAGCTCGAATTTGACCAAGTTGAAAGTTCACACTGACCAGCAAAATATGCTTTTAGCTAGATATTCTACTGATAATTGGAACTGAACACAGTAGTGCATCTGAAAGTATTTAGTTTAGAAATTTTGGAGGGAAGAGGTAATGTTGTCGAAGATCTTCATTTTGCATTCATTAGGAGTAGTGCAAAAATTTCAAACAATCACAACAATTTGTAAGACAGGAGAAAATGAGCACTGATTAGCTAGAAAATTGACCAGAAGTCAATACTGGAAATGGCATCAGCACACTGTTGAAGGCACCACATATCTTTGAGGGATTGTTGGGAATTTTAGCTGATTCAGGACGATTCACTAAGTGCTGTTTAATTGCTAAATCTGATTTAAAAATAGACCTTTTGATTTGGGTTTTTGTTTACTCATTCACAGAAAGAGGCCTTTCCTGGCTAGGCCAGCGTTTATTGCCCAGAGTTAATTAAATTGCTGTGGGTCTGGGTTGCATGTAGGCCAGACCAGGTAAGGATGGCATTTTCCTTCCCTAAAGGACTCTAGTGAACCAGATATGTTTTTCCAAACAATCAGTGATGGGTTTATGGTCACCATTCGACTCTTAGTTCCAGATTTCTTTTCCCCATTGAATTCAAATTCCACCATCTGCTGTTCAGTTCTGAGGAAGGGCCACCAGACCCAAAACGTTAACTCTGATTTTCCTTCACAGATGCTACCAGACCTGCTGAGCTTTTCCAGCAACTTTGTTTTTGTCCACCATCCGCTGTGGCAGGATTCAAACCTAGTTGCCCAGAACATTACCTGGGTCTCTGGAGTAACACTCCAATGATGAAACTATTAGGTTATCACCTCCCCCATATATTGTCTGGGCACAGTCTATATTCTGAATATTATAAACAGCTTGAGGAAGATGATGTCTGATTCAATCAGGCAATCATTGGGATGTACAGCCTCTGTAGCTAGCATTACAATATCACTGAAATTTATACATATCATTAGTCACTTGTGTGGTAGATCGAACATCCTTTGGACTGGCGGCAATAACCTCTTAGTAGATAATGTCACTTGCATTGCCATTGAACAGTAGCAACATGGCACACTTAATCTATTCTTCACATTTTTCAAATGCTTTTTTCATTTAACTTGAGGTAGACCAGAACTTCACATGTCTGAAAATGGTGGTCCTTAGTCTATTTGTGAGTTTGTGCAACATGCAATGAACAATGATCTAATCAGAACAGTCATCATCTTGCCGAAGAACTTTGATAGACTCTAATCTGCATTGAGCTTGGCCACCCCCGTTTTTAACACTGAAAGATGGATGAGTTCAGGTTGGATGCTCAGTTTACATCCTTCCTGGTCTTAGACTCCATCAAAATCAACTGGGTACAAAATTAGGCAATGGACCCAAACATTGCCATTGCCTCTCATTCAATCTATAATTAGCACTGCTATGCCCCTGAGATTTTAGAGTACATACAAATGTTAAGGCTTTGGATGTAGCACAAAACTATATGTTACTGAGCAAACATTAATGATATCCATTTTGAAGTTTGTTAATATAAAGACAAAAGAATGATTTAAAATAGTTTGAAGAACAGAAGTGCAGCATTGTTAAAAAAAAGCTATTTTATCATCACTTTTTGCTTTGCACTCAGCAGGACATTTTGCAAGAATACAAATTCAAGGAAAAACAACATTTAGACTGATAATAAGGGGAATGCTGATGGATTGGCAACAGGAACTCTGATTGGGAGAGGTTTTGCCGTTACAAATGCAATAATTAATGTCAAATGCTGATGAAACTTGCTGTTTCACACTGCTACTATACAGTAGCAACACAGTGGTGTTTTCCATTACCAAAATGCTGCCTTCAAGCCAAAATATATTTTATGAGACAAGTTAGTAATGTGCGATATGAATTTCAGTGCTGGTGTGATGTTAGCAACAAGGCCATACATCCTAAAGACTTGCGGACTGTATCAAACGGCATGTCCCTTTGGCTGCTTACAATCTGCAAAGTATTGCCCATTCCCAACTAGCACCTGCTTGCGAAACTTGTAACACCGTATATAACATTAGATGTCATTCTGCAATTGGACAATATTAGTTGAATAATATAGTTGAATGTGTGAGGAATTACACTGACAGCAAATTTAAAATTGTCAGTTTCGCAGTGTGGTGCACTTACATGTATAAGAAGCTACATATGTGCATGCACAGAGCCCTGTTTGTTGCAGACAAAAATAAATTGTACATGCAGTATTAACAAAAACAAAATCTGAGGAAGGGTCACTAGGCCCGAAATGTGGGCTCAGTTTTCTCCTTCACAGATGCTGTCAGACCTGCTGAGCTTTTCCAGCAACTTTGATTTTGTTCCTGATTTACAACATCCGCAGTTCTTTCGGTTTTTATTTTGTACATGCAGTATGCCTGTTTTAACTCAACATAATAGGTGACAGCCACTGCTGGCCAATATGTCAAACAGAAATGGCCTGACCAAACAGAGTTTAAAAGTTAAACAAAGCTTGGCAGTTAACTGTCAATCATCACTTAGCTGGTTTATTCTCCACAGAAATGCTTGTCCATTTGCCAACCTATCGACACTCTACTTTGCTGCAGTACAAATATTGGTTTCTCCTCAAATTTATTATCTTGTAAAATGTCCTGATGTGTGCACGATAAAAATGTCAATCCAGTCTTTTTTTCAGCAAAACTCAAAGAATTGATTTTGATGGCTCTCTCTTCATCCTGGGAACTGTAAAGAAGGAGTGTGCCCAAATCATAATAAACTGACTGAGTTGCAACATGACCTAGTCACAGCCTAAACCTCCTGGGGATCTATAGCTGAGAGACACTAGCTCTGCTGGGTAAAGGAATAAAATGTCTGCCACATACATTTTAAATTTGCTCAGTTCTCTGGAACCTAGCACAATGCGTCCTGGTACCTCACTACCTGGTAGAACAATAAAGGGAGCAAAGGTCCAAGAAACCTACTATTTTCTTGACCTCTACAGTCAAGGATTTTCCGGGCCAATGCTCGGGTACACCAGCTTCACTGTGGTTTGAAGAAATATCCACAGAGTTTTAAATGTTTTCAGATTGTAATATTTAGATTGAAGTATTTCAGAGTCATCAGATATGTGCATCAGCTTTACAAATGTAAGATTATTCCAAGTCTTTGCGCAATTGTTTTGAAAATGTGAAATGCATGTTAAGAATTAACATTTCGCATTCCAGAATATGATCAGAATTACAAAAATCAAAACTGAATTAGTTGGTAGGCAGATAGAGGGGAGAAAATGATACCGCACCAACCTTGCATCTGATAGGAATATGCTGTCTGGCCTGGTTGGGGTGCAGCAAATCCTGGACTGTAGCTCAGACATCCTGTTTGCAATGAAGACTGCGCTTGCGGAAGTCCTCCTTCTGTCTTTATTCCTAATAAGAGTTCACACAAACTGGTTTAAATTTGACATTTCGCAACATTGCTTCCGAATTGAAGCTTAAATCTCTTTGGTTTGCATTTAGACAACTGACTAAACAGAACAACCACTGTACTAATAATTAATCTGATACAGTCTCAGAGAAGTGCCTTACCATAAGCGGGTAATCCATAGTGCTGGCCTGTTTGAGAATACGCAGCATAGACTGCTGGCTGCTGCATTCCTGAATACTGGGTTTGTCCAGCATAAGCTGTCATTGACTGTACTGCTGGTGTGGAAAGAATGTGTGGGTATGGCCTATGGAGAAGAGAAAGCTAAGTCAAGCTGCACATTACAAACAGAGAAAAGACAAGCTTATACCCACATTATAGAGCCAAACAGTGACATTGAGTCTTTTTTTCCCCTCTGGAAAATTTCTACAGTATTATGGGTGATGTCAGTTATTTCGGAAAAGCATCACTGCCAACCTTATCATTCCAGCATAGAAAGGGGATGCAAGCTTCAGTGGGAGAGGGTCTGTGAGGTCAATGTGGCACTGATGAGATCAAAGTGCAGCCTTTGGTGAGTGTTGGGTTTTGCTGAGAAGTGTGAGCAACATAAGAGTGCTCCTAAGATGCTGCTTGGCCTGCTGTGTTCATCCAGCTCCACACTTTGTTATCTTAGATTCTCCAGCATCTGCGGTTCCTACTATCTCTGAGCATAAAAGAAATGCAAGGTAAGGACTTTCCTTTTGTTTTAATCTAATTGTTAGTAGGTGGGTAGAAGTAGCAGTTAGTGTAGTGGTCTACTCCTCCTGTGAGACTTGCAACATCAGGTGGAAATGAAATGTCCCTGGCAACAATGTCACATGGATCAGTTGGACTCAGTAAGGAGCTGGCAGGAGGCTGGAAGTTTTATAGACAGAAGTTTCAGAGATGTGGTCACAATAAAGGTTCAGCCAGGTAGATAGGTGATGGCCAGGAGGGACTGGCAGGCAGAATGGGAGTCCCCTATGGCTATTTCCCTCTCACACAGGTACACCATTTTGGATATAGTTGTGGGGAGGGGGGGGGGGGTTGCCACTTGGGGAGAGTATCAGCAACAGACATCAGTGGTACCATAATATCCTGTGGGAGATAGAGCAACGGATATGTCAGCAGATCATAGAGAGAGGGTTGTTGTAGTGGATGATTTTAAGTTGCCCAATATAGATTGGGAACTTTGTCATGTCAGGGGCTTAAATGGGAGTAAATTTGTTAGGTGGGTTTCTTGAAACAACATGGAGATTGCCCAAGGGGGAAAGGGGCCATACTAGACCTTGTACCGGGGAATGAGCCCAGCTAGGTTATTGCAGTTTCAGTGCGGGTGCATTTTGGGAACAGTGATCATAATTCCATAAATTTTAAGCTAGCTATGGATAAGGGTAAGGCTGATCCTTAGGTGAAAGCACTAAATTGGGTGAAGGCTAATTGCAACAGCGATTGGCAGGAACCGGAGAAATTAGATTGGGGTGGCTGTTTCGGGGAAATTCATCTCTGACATCTTCGGCCTTCTAAAGGCCGAGTGTGATCAGAGTTCAGGACCAGCACATTCCTGAGAGAATGAAAGATAAGAATGGAGGATTTGGGAAATCTGGATAACAAGAGATATTGGAAGTTTAGTTGACAAGAAAAAGGAAAAGTAGGTAAACAGAATTAAAACAAGGCCCTTGGGGAATATAAAGGAAGCAGGAAAGAACTTAAACAAGGAATTAAGAGGGATAAAAGTGACCATGAAATGTTCTCTGGGGAATAGGATTAGGGAGAATCCCAAGGAATTTTAGATATTTATTATAGGAAAACGTAGGTCCACTCAAGAACAAAGGAGGGAATCTCTGCGTGCAGTTAGTGGATCCTTAATGAGTACTTCACATTGGTATTCACCGAGGAGAAAGACATGAATGATGATAAGATTAGGGAGGTGTATGTTGATATTCTGGCGCTTGCCAATAGTAAGGAAAATGTTTTTGGTGTCTGGAAAAACTTTAAGGTAGATAAGTCCCCAGGACCTGATGGGATCTATCTCAGGGCACTAAGCGGGGTGCAGGACAGCCTTGTCAGAGATCTTTGCATCCTTTCTAGCCATAGGTGAGGTTTCTGAAGAGTGAACAATAGCCCTTTATTTAAGAGGAAACGGCTTATTCCAGGAAATTATAGGTCAATGAGCCCTATGGTGGGCAAATTATTGGAGAAGATTCTTAGAGACAAGATTTACTTGCTTTTGGGAAAAAATTAGACTTATTAGGGATAGCCAAAACGC
Organism: Stegostoma tigrinum; assembly: GCF_030684315.1. Taxonomy (NCBI): domain Eukaryota; kingdom Metazoa; phylum Chordata; class Chondrichthyes; order Orectolobiformes; family Stegostomatidae; genus Stegostoma; species Stegostoma tigrinum. The sequence goes on from NC_081357.1 coordinate 41,466,298, forward strand.
ATTGTTTGGGGGAGATCCTATCTGACAAACTTAATCAAGTTTTTTGAGGAAGTGACAAAATAATTGATGAGGGTAAAACTGAAGGCTTTGACAAGTTCCCTCATGGAAGGCTAGTCCAGAAGATTAAATGGGATCCATGGTGAATTAGTGAGTCGGATACAAAATTGGTTTGATCATAGAAGATTTAGGGAAGTCGTGGAGGAGTATTTTTCTGACTGGAGGTCTGTGACAAGTGGTGTTTTGCAAGCATTAGTGCTGGGATCTCTGTTATTTGTAATATCTTCATAATAGTTTGAATGAAAATGTAGATGGTCTGATTAGTAAGTTTGCAGATGAAATGAAAATTGGTGCAGTTGTGAATAGTGAGGAAGGCTACCAAAGGATACAGCAGGATATTTAGAATGTTACATGGAGAAATAGCAGATAGAGATGAATCCAGACAAGTGTGAGGTGATGTACTTTGGGAGGTCAAACACAAGAAGAAAGTAAACAATAGCTGGCAGGACCCTTAGGAGTGCTGACATACAGAGGGATCTTGGGGTGCAAGTCCATAGCTCCATGCTGCTGTCAATGCAAATGGATAAGGTGGTAAAGAAGGCATACGGTGTGCTTGCCTTTATCGATTGGGGTATTGAGTATAAAGTTTGGCAAGTCATGTTGCAGCTGTGTAATAATAGTTTAGTTAGACTACATTCAGAGTATCATGTGTAGTTCTGATCACCACACTAAAGAAAGGATGTGGAGGCTTTGGATAGAGTGCAAAAAAAATGCCTTGTATTAGCTATAAGGAGAGGTTGAACAAACTTGTATTATTTTCACTGGAGCTTTGGAGGCTTAGGAATGATTTGATAGAAGTATATAAAAACATGAGAAGCATGAACAGGGTGGAAAGTCGAAGACTTTTCTCCAGAGTGGAAACATAAAATACAAGGGAGCTTGGATTGAAGGTGAGAGGGGGAAACTTTAAGGGGGATGTGTGAGGCATGTTTTTTTTAACACAGAGACAGATAGGTGTCTGCAATGTGCTGCCAGAAGAGATAGTAGAAGCAGGTATGTTAGCAATGTTTAAGAGGTACTTAACCTGACACAGGAAGAGGCAAGGAATAGAAGGATAGACCATGCGCAGGCAGATGGGATTAGTTTAGAATGGCATCATGGTTGGCGCAGACATGGTGGACTGAAAGGTCTGTTCTGTGCTTTATTGTTCTATGTTCTCAAAATATAGCATTGTCTTGTGTGATGACATTACCAGAAATAACAAAGAAGATGTGGTTTCCTTGAGAAAATACGATAATAGAATCCAGGCATATACACAATTTGGTTTCCATGTAAATCCGTGTACGAATAAAGACTAGGAAAATATTCCATTTGAACAACAAACTTTTTTTGTACTTACTTGGAAGGATAGAGCTGTGGTGAGTATTGGTGTATTCCTCTTGGACTGTAGCCACTACTTGTTATTACTACAGGAAAAAGAAAAGACAAGTGAAACATTAAATGACAAGCAGAACAAATGCATTTTGATTTTGTGGCACAAACTCAAGTAAAGCAGGTGTGAGATGACAGAATAAACTTTAATAGTTAGGCATCTGCAGAATTAAATGCATAATGCATGAAAATAAAATTTAACATGGTTAAAGGAATTGCAACAAATACAGATTAAGACGTCTACAAAAATGTCGGTTGGAATCTAAAAATACTTAATTTTATGTAGTACTGATTGTGTGCATTAGTCCTTCCATATTGCTGCAGCTGGAGTTCAGAAGATACAAGTGCAATATGGATTGGAGGCCTAAATAGTGACTTGCAAGAGTCCAAGTTCAAAGGTTTATAAAGTTTAAGTTAGCTCTCACACTGTATGTTATAACCTGTGAAAATTAAACTTCTGAGAGGTGCACTAGGAAACTTTCAAGAAATGTAAAGCTCAGTCTTCACTGCAGGATGGGGGTAGCTGAGGCTGGAAACAGATTGACTCAATCACATCACCCCACTCCCCTGCCCCTACCACAGTATAAAGCCAAGGAGATTTTATCAGTGGGATCTCAAATGAACTGATCCAACACTGACTTGCACCACAAGCCTGACTAGAATCATTATGTGCTTGGAGGGCAATTTTGGGATTCTGGTGACAGAAGGTTGCTGCCAGGAACATTCTCAGGACCAGGGCCCAGGGACGGTGTTTGGGGGAGGGGAAGGTCCAGATGCATTTGTGATTAGAGAAGAGGAAGGTCCGGGGTGGAGAGGTTCAGAATTAGCTTATGTATCATGGAGGGCTTCTGCTGCTCCACCCCTCCACACAAGGAACCTAAATGGGATTGGATGTTATCATCGTGCCTGGATATATTTACATATAAATGAGCCCACTCAATGCCGAATATTAGCCTCACAACTCCATCAATTCACCACATTACTTCTTCCATCTGTGTGTAATATTTTGATTGTGGATTCTGATAAATTTTGTTTGGTTACTTAGGTTTTCAATGCTTAGATGCAAACTTAATTGATAAAAATAAAACCATATGTGTTTCAAGGTTAAGTTTCCCTCTTTGAATAATTTGAAGATTGCATAACTGAAAGAAAATGACCCAGAAAAAGTTTAAACTATCTCTGACCAATTAAATGATAGTGAACCAGGTCAGTAATGTTCCTAGCTGAATAGATTGAAGAACTGTGGTATTTATAATACCATTCAGTAATAACAAATGACTGCTAAAGTAGATCCATATGAGCCTGACTCTAAATGTCTCCATTTGTTCTTTTTTCAATTTAGATTAGGTAAGAACTCACAGGAATGGAATGAACTATTCCAATGTGGGATTTTCTATCCACTTTTTTTTGTGCGTATAGAAATAAAAACATGGTGATATGTTTGAACTAAAGTTGCCTTTTATTTCCAGCTCTGCTTCTGGCTGAACAGGAAACACTTGCACTTTCTTGCTCAAGATTCATGACAGAATTTTCAAATGTTTCATTCCACCCAGACGAAACAAGGAAACATAAACTTCAAATGTTTCATTTCCTTTGGAGGAATAAGGAATAATTTAATCAATCAAATCTAATCGAACCACAAAATTAAAAGTTGACGACAAATAGAAACAATAGCATTGGCATCAAAGAGCATATATCTATATCCTCCTACATTTGAAATAGATAATCTTGCCTTGATCAGTTTGTTTCCAAACAAAATCAAAATAACATGTTAGAGTTTCTGCTAGGTTGCGACATGATTTCAAAATAGGCCAAAACAATGCAAAAGATCATATAGGAAGACGGGGCTACTACCAAAACAAAATTAACATAATTCTATACTCAACAGCATTTGAAAGCATTTATTTTCCATGATCTGTGTTCCAAAGCTTTCAATGTGAGTTTCAAAGTATTCAATTATTGCTTGATATCTAGTAATGATCTGCAGAAATCAATGGCAGTGAAATGAAATCACACAATGCACATGCAAGTGAAATCAGTGGAAATCAACACACAAGGGATTATGTTGAAGCAAAATCTTTTTCAACCAGAAGTGATCAAGAGAATGAAAAGCTCAAGGATTAAAACTATTCTGAGTCCCAGCTGTAGGAGTGGGATTGTTTAACAGACAAATCACTGTGGTGTTTATTATAGCATTATTACTATTAGGTACACCATGCTACAGGAAGGATATTAGTAAATTGGAGAGGGTTCAGAAAAAAAATTTACCAGGATGTTGCCAGAATGGAGTTTTGAATTATAAAGATATGTGGTGACTTTTTTCACTGGAGTGTAGGAGTTTAAGGGCTGACCTCATAGAATTTTATAAAATGTTGAGGGGCATAGATAAGGTGAATAGCAAAGGTCTTTTCCCTAGGGTGGAAGTGTTCAAAACCAGGGGGCTTATTTTTGAGGTGGGAGGAGAAAGAATTAAAAAGGACTTGCGGGGCATTTTTTTTACAGAGAGTAGTTCTTGTATGGAATGGACTGCCAGAAAAAAGTGGTGGATGCAGGTACAGTTACAATGTTTGAAAGGCATTAGGACAAGTACATGAATAGGAACGTTTTGGAGGGATATGAGCCAAAAGAGGGCTGCTGTGACTAGCTTAGTTTGAGAACATGTTCAGCATGGATTAATTGGACCGAAGGGTCTGTTTCCATGCTGCATGGCTCTGTTATAATGACTAGAATTTGTTCTGATAAAAAAAAGAGTATTTTCTATTGCTCATGTATTGTTGGAGAAATGCTGATCAAAACTGTGTGCTGTTCCAGTTACAAGAGGCATGGGACCCATCATCATTGATAGTGTGAAAAGGAGAAAGCGAGGGAAGTGGCTTTTGGGAGGTCCATGGGCTGGGAGGTGAAGGTTGCGAGTTCGCACAGAAGGTATAGCAGACCTAAGGCTAGGGGAGTGGGAAAGGAGTAAAACAGTGTTCTGACATGGGAGGGTGACACAATGGGGAGTTGGCAAGGGGGTTTCCCAAAATGGTATAGTGGAGGCGGAGGGAGGATGCTGAGGTGGAGTCTGAGTGGTGAATTGGGAGGGGAGGAGGAAGGGAGAGCTATGGGAGAGACACAAGATGGGGACAAGTGGGGGAGTGGTTGCAGGTTTTGTCTCAAGACAGGAGAGAGAATGGGGGATTGAAGTGCTAAGACAGGAGAATGGTTATGGTCCTGCAATTTCAGGAGTAATGTTGAACTCAGACTCAGGGTTGTGGGGAGTGGTGAGTCAGGCACACAGGTCTGTGCAGCCATGTCTTCCGGTAGGCCCAAAGAGGCTGGCCTGAAAGTTAGATGGCCCGAACTTCTGACAGGGAAAGAGGGTTTGGTGGCAAATGGGACTGATGGGGTGAACCACAAAATTGTGGCTCCGAGATGTACTTTAGGTGGTAGTGGTTTACTTAAAAAAAATAATTTATAAGTTTTTTTGAGCTTTTCTCATCTTGCTCCTTTAGGTATAAATCTTGCTAGATGTCTAGCTTTCTTCAGCAGTAGCACATCCTGGATGGTCGGCAGGACAACACCCTTCACTTCTGCTAGCAGCCTGTTGAGTTCATTGTTGGTCTGAGGGGTGAGTGGCAGGAGCAGGGTGTGTCTTCGTTGTTATCCTGGGTCACATTTTGTGGCCAGCTCCACAATGTCAGGCACTCGAGAACCGTGTCCATGTAAATGGGGGACATTAGGAATGGGCTTTCAGGTTGGTAACCCAGCAAGAAGTGAAGGAATGGCGACAAGAATTCCAAGTCAGAGTGGTGTATGGGTTAGAACGGGAATTGGCAGACGGTAGTGACCCTATATATCTGTTGATCCTGTCCTTCTAGGTGGTAGTGGTCATGGGTTTAGAAGGTGCTATCAAAGGTGCCTGGCAAGTTAGTGAGTGCCAGTTTTCAATTTTCATGATATACCTTTTCACTCTCCCAACAGTGCCCTATTTACATTGTTGTGACGTTGATCACCTTCCCCCATCTGCACTTCTTTGGCACAGTCACACAGAGGTTAGTTCACAGGGTTGGGCAGTGTGTTTGGCTTTGCTGCAGAATGATCAGAAAAAATGGGTAGCCTGCCATGGATGGGGACGAGAGAAACTCTTGGGAAAGTTTTTAAAAATAAATTGTCGTTAAGTCTTTATTTTGTGGTGATACTGAATGAGTTAACGAGCATTTGTGGAAAACTATTCCCCAGCTGTTATTCAAATGTATTCTGTCGGCTCAGAAACTATGTCCAGAGAATATACAAAGGTCTCTTAGTTGACTGCAGGGTTCTGAATTGGGGACCAAAACACTTTGCAAGGATTGATTCCCAGTTGATAAGCAGAGTTGATGACATTTTTATAGTCTCCCACAAGTCTTCTAGACTCTTGCGTGCAGTTGGAAACCTGCAGGTGTGAAATGTACATGTGTTTCGTCAGTCAATTATAATGACAGACGTCCACCTCGTCCAGCTGGCTGTGCTGCTCCTTCAGCGCTGGTGATCACTCATGATTGCATCTGAACACTTTTTCAGCATTCATGAATGCTTCCACAAAACCACGATACCTTTTTAACATGTTTCAACACTTCATTTCTCCTGAAGGTAGATGCTAATTCAGGGTTATCTTCTGCGAGCAGGATTATTTCAAATTACTACAGAGTGCTGATATCCACTGCTACTACGAGCATTTTAGAGCATGATCAAAAGCTCAATGTTTTTTCTGGTGGAGATGCCCACAGAGTAGACTGTAGTTCCAGGTTAAGCACTCTGATCAGCATCTACTAACTGAGTATTTTTGTGTGCTAGAAATAGAAAGATACACGAACTAATTTTTTGAAGGAAAAGGAATTTGTGCATAAGTTGCACCTTTTACATTAAAAGGGCACCTGGGCACTGTCAATATTCCTGCTGCAACTCCATACAACATACTGACCAATAGAAACTACCTGCCTGGTCTCAGAATTAAGGCTGACAGTTACCTGTTCCTCTTGCATTTCCATGCCAATGATACCCAACCAATCGCAGAATCCCTACAGTGTGGAAGCAGGCCATTCAGCCCATCGAGTCAAACTGAACTTCTGGACAGTATCCCACTGAGACCCAACCCCTGTAACCCTGCATTGCCGATAGCTGACTGACATAACCTGCATATCCATGGACACTGTGGGTGATTTAGCATGGCCAATCCACCTAACATGCACATCTTTGGACCGTAGGAAAAAACCGGAGGAAACCCATACAGACACAGGGAGAACATACAAACTCCGCACAGACAGTCACCTGAGGCTGGAATCCTTTTTTGAGATCTGTTTCCTGTGTTCCAGATCTGATGACTGTATGATAAAAAAGCTTCAACTTCTTGTCTCTTTTTGGCAATGCTTAAGTTCTTACTTACCAAACAAAGTTATTTTCTGTTCTGTTTAACACTGTGTTACTCAGATGGTAAAGATATAGTCTAATTAAAGAACACATATTTTTGTGATAAATCCATTTCTAGCTATATTTAGAAAAAATGCACCAAGTTACCATACTTAAGTATGTCAAAGAATATAAAATACTATTTGACTGGTATATGCAAGATTTTATGTTCAGTCCTAAATATGAGTCAGAGTGCAGTTTGCGTCTGGATTGCTAACTTCACCAGAGTGGAAACTTTATCCCGATATATATGACTATACTACCCCTGCATGTGCTCACTTAAAAGACTGCCAATTCTTCACAGCACTTCTCATTTACAACCCTGTACGTGTCATTCAGTTACAATCCCACAGATGGTAGCCAAACACAGACACCAAATGTCTCAACCCCGATTTCACTGATTCTGAACAGGATTACTAATACTTCTATGATGAGTACATTGTTATAAGAAAGTAGCATACATTGTTATCACCACCACTTCTTGATCAATAAGAATGAGGTTAAGAAAGATGCATCTTGGATATATATTTTCCAAACTAACATATAAAAAATACTGATACTGGTGTGTAACAATTACACAATAGAATACCTTATACAATCATTTTCTCCTTTACAAATAGTGTTTCTTTTATTTGGTCAACGGATGTGAATGTCATCGCTTCAGCATTTATTGCCCAGCTCTAGTGGCCATTGAGATGATGGTAGTGAGTTACCTCTTGATCTACAGTAGTACATGTGGTGTAGATAAACCCACTTTGCCAGCTGGAAGGGAGATTCAGGACTTTTATCCAGTTAGAGCAATGGTTCATGTCAGGATAGTGTGTATTTTGCAGAGGCCTTGGAGTTTGCAGTGTTTGCATGTGTTTGCTGCCTTTGTCCTTCTAGAGGATAGAGAACATGAGTTGGAAAGGTGGTGATAAAGTACGATGCATCTTTTAGATGGTATGATATACTACTACCACAGTGCCCTATCAGTGGTGGAGAAAATGAAGTTTTGAGGTGTGAGATAGAATGCTCATCAAACAGCTTTGGCCTGTGTGCTGTTCAGCTGCATTCATTAAGCAGTTGGAGAGTATCTTATCACCCTTTCAACTTGTAAATTTTGGGGAATGGGCAAATTTTGGGGAATCAGGAATTGAATCATTCACTGCAGAAATCCCAACCTCTCACCCCATCTTATAGCCATAGTATTTATAAAGCAGACCCAATTCAGTTTCTAATCAATGGTAAATCCCCAAGTACAGGCAGCAGCTCATGGTAAAGCTCATGAACAGAAAAGAAGACTAGATTCTCTCTTGTTAGAGATGGTCATTGCCTAGCGAGAATATGGCATGAATGTTGCCTACCCATTTACCAATCCCAGGATTGAAAATTGTCCAACTCTTGTTTTATGTGAGCATGAACTATTTCAGCATCTGAGACACATTGCTTGGCACTGAAGACTACACTAACATCTGCAAGAAGCACTACTTCTGAACAATCTTGGCCTACAACACTGTTAAGGTGGCTTTACTCAACAAATATGCCTGCCCAACCAATTTCACTTTTAACAGGAGTTGATCCATGAGAGATCGGAGAGGGGTGGTGCAGTGTGGCTAACATTATATTCTATAGTAACCTCTCCTTTCTTTCAAGTGCTCTTTGAATGAAGCAGCCTTGCCTGAAATTCGAATTTTCCCTTGATTTTCCAATTTCTACATCCCCAGCTTCCTAACACATGGACGACACAAATTATTTGATGACATGAAGAGAAAAGCCACCCTATTAACAACAATCATAACCTACAAACCTATATTTTATTCATTAAAAATAACCACTGGAATCAAGCCCACTGTCAATGTGGCAGGCAGAAGAAACGTTAGCCCAATATAACAAGGACCACAAATAACTCTGATATAACTAAGATGCGTTAGCACACAGACAAAGAAATCTTAACAAGCAGAACTTCTGATCTTCGAACTCTGTCAATTCCTTGCTGAACTATGCTGAGATGTCTTCATTCAAAACTTCTGTGAAGCCAGCTGAAGGCCATCTTGAGAAGAGCAGCAAACAACTTTCAAATTAGCTACAACATTAAAATTCACTGTAAGCGCTAAAAGGTGTGATTTTTCACTGCTGTGTCTTCTTTCATAAAATGGCACTGCCATGTGAATATTTATATTCTGTTATGATGTGGCTGCAATTTCTGCAGTGTCACAAACTGTCTCTCAGACTAATCAAGGAACAGCTTCACACAGTCAAACTCATGGAATTATGTTTTACAGACTCTGTCCCAGACATCGCCATCACCATCCTTTTAAATGTCCTGTCCCATCAGTAATACAAACCGACCAGTGGTGGCGGCGCAGTGATATATAGTTGGAACAGAATTGCTTCTGGACAGTAAGAAGCCTCGTGGCACCAAGTCAAACCATTTTGAAGGAAACCTCCTGCTGATTATCACCTATAGTACTCCTTAGCTAATGACTCAGTCTCTTCTATTTTGAACACCACATTATAAGAAGCACTAAAGGCAGCAAGAGCACAAAGTGTTCCCTGGGTGGGTGAGTTCAATGTCCAACATTAGAAGTGATTCAGTCACATTATTACTGATAAAAATGGCTGAGTCCTGAAGGACAGATTTGCTAGACAGTGTCTGTGGAAGGTGGAGAGGAAACCGACAAAAGGAAAAACCTGCAGGAAAAACCTGTCCTCACCAATCTACCTGTTACAAATTCATTTTCCATATCCACATTGCCCACCTTCAATTCTCACTCTGTATATTTCTGATGTTCAGTGGCAGTGTACAATCTACAAATTGCAATGCAGTAACTCACAAGACACCCCTGTCAGTATTATCCTAAACTAATGACCTCTACCACATAAAAGGACAAAAACAAGAGTTACACACTACTCTGATTTGGAACTATATCATATTCTTCTACTGTAGCTGGGTCCAACTCCTGGAACTCTCTCCCTAACAGCAATGTGGGCATTTCCACAGCCCAGTAATTAAAAAGGTGATTCCCTAAGGGCTTTTGGTTGTTCCCTGGTCTCTGTCTACAAATAGGCTATGATACAAACACTACAGCATCCTACATTGCTAAGTATAAGGGACTAATGCTGACGTGCTACAGTAAGACCTTGACAATAGCTCTCTGCCCTTTAAATGGGATACCATTTATACAGCAGTGTAAGAAATGACAGTGTTACATTTCTATGGGGCAGGGGTCCGCACCAAATGATATCAGAGAGAATCTGAATACAAAGTTCTCTGATATTCGTCTGTCTGCTGCCCCTTTTTCTGGCACCTTTGGGGGCAAACACTGAAATAGATCGGTGGAATGCTCTTTGGGAGAATAATAAGGGCAATATTCTTTTACCCATACATCAGGTGCTGAACACTGTATCCATAATTTTAGGCCATTAGTAGTCGAGCAGCACAAAAAGGAACAGTTCCAGTTATTCACCTCCAGAATATTTACACATCCAAATAAGATGCATTGCATTCATAAAATAGAAAGTATCACTACAATTTCAAGTACACGCTATGCAATAGGCCAGCCTTCTAAGATGCTAATTTAATTGGTCTAAAATCTCAAATAAAACTGTTTATGCTGCCGTCTTACTGTCAGAACTTTAACTCCACAGATCAGATGTGAGGTAGATATTGTTAAGACATGCCCCTGGAGCAGGTGGGAGGTGAGGCCAGGCAGAAGGCCTCAAATGTAGAGACATTATCTTAAGGGAGGCAGTGGCAATGTCTCTGGACCAGTAATCCAGAACTCCATGCATGGATTCTGGGGTCGAATCCCACCACGGCACATGATGAAATTTGAATTCTTTATAAACAGCTGGCCCTCATGGCAACTGTGCAGCCATTGTCAATTGTTGTAAAACTCCATCTAGTTCACCAATGGAAGGATCTGCTGTCCTTACCCAGCCTGGCTTATATGTGATTTCAGATCCATAGCAATGTGGTTATCTCTTAACTGCCTTTTGGGCAAATAGGATGGGCTAAATGCAGGTCTAGTCAGTGCCACCTGCAGCCCAAGAATGACCAGAAAGACTGTGCCACAAACTTCCAATCAGATACAATATAAACTGTCCTACAGTGTGTAGTAGCACCAATGATTGCGCATTTGGGAGAGTTTCATAACCACTTAAACCAGAACAGAGACAAAAACCCTATGTACCCCAGTAAGACATTGCAGATGTAAATGGGACTACTCTGTTGAACTTAAGTTGGAGATCAAGGGATTGGGACTATCAGAGTCCGATACAGATAATGACCCTGGACAGTGTTGGAAACAGTCAAATGACATGGGTTTGCCTTGACTGGTCAACTATGGGCCAGAGGGCATGCTCATTGTCTAATTAAGCATGATGGATGGGCTTTCAATGCTGGAGGGTCAGTAGGAAGCCTTCCATCATAGAAAGAGCAGCAGCCTGTTGTATGTAGGTAAGGGTGTCATCCTCTCAGCACGCTTACAAGATTTGAACTTAAAACATGGGCACTGTCGCTGCAGCTGTGGGCAGATAGGTAGGAGGCATGATGCTCAGAGAGTAATCCTGGAAAAAAACATCCACCCCTCCCCCCGTTTGCTGCCGATAAACTACTTCCAGGCAGCTGCTCTGTTACGGGGCCTCTCAGGCGGACTAGAAAATTCTAGTTGGCTTCTGATCCATTACCTTAATTGACCTTTTAATTACATTTACTAGCTGCTCACTTCATGTCAGTGTACAGCTATTCCGCCTCAATCTTGCTGTCCTAAAATTGGCACATCTGCTAGTGGTCTGAAATTTGCCAGTCATCCACCTCTACTTCTGCTTCTATACTGGAGTGAAAATCCTGCTCTAAGCTTCTATATATACATAATCTGTGAGGCTTAACTGCAGCCTTGCTGCTAAACTTGTACCAAATTAATCAAGGTTCAAATTAAAGGTTTGGTTATTGGACGGCAAGATTCAATTCAACCTTCCTCACAAACCCGGAGTAAGTCGGACCCCCAGCTGGATTGCTTCCAAACTAATAGTAGTAAAATTTTCTTCCAACCACTTGACAGGACTAAAATAGATATATAATGCACACTGACTGTACATTAGTAAATCACTCGCATCAGAAAAAGACCGGACTGGGCAACGACACAGAGTTTCTTTATTATACTATCTGCTATTCATTCACCATTCTGAGGATTAAAGTGGCACATTATAGAACACAGGAATTACTCTCTCCTAATCCATCATATCTGTACTTCAAAGAATTTAGAGTATTGTACTTTACTTCGTTATATATTTAGAATATTTTTATAGCATGTGTATTTGACTGATAACTGCTGTTGTAGAAATTCTCATGCACAGTTACAGTGTATTTCACAAGGTGTACTCAAATACCCCTAGGCCAGAAGCTTTAGAATAAAAGGGTGCCAATTTAAGACTGAAATGAGGAATAAATTTTCTCTCAGAGTGTCGAGTGTCTTTGGAATTCTGTGCCACAGAGAGGTGGGGGCACAGTCCTTGTACATACTTAAGGCTGAGATAGATAAAGTCATGATCAGTACGGGAATCAAGGTTTATCGGGAAAATGCAGGAAAGCTGATATGAGGAATGTCAGGTCAGCCACAATCATCCTGAATGGTGGAACAGGCTCGAGGGGCCAAAGGGCCTACTCCTGTTCCTAATTTTTATGGCCTTAAGGTTGTCACAAAGTTGAACGATAGGAACCTACAGTCTCTTCTCTGCGTTTGGTTGTATGCTGAAAGGCAGATCTGATCCACAGCACCACAACCTCCTCCACGGCTAAGGCAGGGAGTTAGGCCCCAAGTTCACTCCAATTAGAATGCGAATTGAATACCATGCTACTGGCATTAATTTGATCCATATCTACAGTTCAGAAAAACTAAGCCAACCAGACCCCCCACAGAATTCGAGTAGCTATAGGAGCTGAACATCCAGGGGTAATCATTATTTTGGAAGGACAGACAAAAAGGAAAAGGATAATGGAGTAGCGTTATTAGTAAAGGAAAAGAATGCAATAGTAACGAAGGATGTTGGTATGGAAAGTCATGATATGGAATCAATATGGGTGGAGATAAGAAACACCAAAGGGCAGCATATATTGCCAGGGGTTGTTTGTAGGCCTCCAACAGTAAATGGAGGCTACTGTAAGGCAGTAAACAGGAAATTGAAGATGCATGCAATAAGGGTACAAAAGATTACTTTAATTTACATATAAATGGAATAAATCAAATTAGGAATGATATTGTGGTGGAGGATTTCCTGAAGTGTGTATGTGATGATGAGAAAGGATGAATTATTAACTTTGGAGTGTGGAGTCTCTTGTGGAAGAACAACCAAAATGTAATAGAATTCTTCATTCAGAGGGGATAGCGAAGTTGTTGAATCCAAAATTAGGGCCCTGAATCTGAAAAAAGATAACTACAAGGGTATGAACCACGCGTTGGCAAGGATGTACTAGGGAACCTTACTGCAAGTGTTGATGGTGAATAGACAATGGCTAATCTTAAAAGAACGTGTGATAACAAGATGTAGAGGTGGATAAACACAGCAAGCCAGGCAGCATCAGAGGAGCAGGAAACTGACGTTTTGGGCCTGGACCCTTCTTCTGAAGAAGCGTTAGCTTTCCTGCTCCTCTGGTGCTGCCTGGCCTGCTGTGTTCATCCACCTCTGCACATTGTTATCTCAGACTCCAGCATCGGCAGTTCCTACCATCTCTTGAAAGAATATGTGACTGAATTACAATTACTCATTCATGTCGGCTGCAAAAATAAGAGTGGAAAGGGTGCTCAATCATAGCTTGCAAAATAAGCAGATAGTGTTAGGTCCAAAGAGGGACGCATATAAAATTGCCAGAAAAAAGCAGCAACCTTGAGGATTAGGTGCATTGTAGAATTCAGAAAAAGGGAACAAAAATCTGATTAAACATTTAAAATTAAGCATGAGAGTAAAATTAGTAGAATAGATAAGGGAATGTCAGTGCATGTAGTGTATATGGATTTTCAGCAGGCATTTGATAAAATCCTCATAAAGTGGGCAAAATTAAAGCACAGGGGATAGGGTAATACATTGGTATGGATTGAGAATGGTTGGCAGACACAAGGCGGAAGGGAAGAACAAGCAGGTCTTTTTCCAGATGACACAATGTGACGAGTGGGGTACTGCAAGGGTCATACTTGGGCTCCAGCTATTGATGATATAAATATAAATTACCTCAACGAAAGAACCAAATGCAACTTTTCCAAGTTTGCTGACAACACAAAAGTGGCTGGAGCTGTGAGCTGGGATTAAGGAAGCTGCAAGGAGAATTAGACACCTTTGAGAACTGGTAAATGAGAGATGCAATATAACATGGCAAAATTTGAAGTTATACGTTTTAGTGAGAAAAACAGGAGGATGTTCATTTAAATAGAGATTTAATTGGGAAATGTGAATGCACAAAGGAATTTGTGTGTCCTTGTACATTGGCCAATAGAAATAGACATGCAGGTGTAGCAAGCCAGTGGGAAGGCAAATGGCATGTTGGCCCCGAATTTGAGTTCAAAACCAGGGATCTCTTACTACAGGAATACAGGGCCTTGGTGAGATCACACCTGGAATATTGTGTGCGATTGTGGCCTTTGAAAGGGTATCACAGAATCCCTGCAGTGCGGAAGGAGGCCCATCGAGTTTGCACGTTTCTCCGAACAGCATCCCACACAAATCCATCCCCCTATCCTAATTTGTAACCCTAAATTTACCGTGGGTAATCAACCTCACCTGCACATCCCTGGACACTATGGGACGATTTAGCACAGCCAATCCACCCAACCTGCACAACTTTGGACTGTGGGTGGAAACCGGAGCACCCAGAAGAAACCTATGCAGATTCAGGGAGGGCATGTAAACTCCACATTCCGCGGGAGGAATCAAACTCAGATCCCTGGCGCTGTGAGGCATCAGTGTTAATCCATGAGCCACCATGCCAACCTGATCATTTGACTGGGTCTGTTTTCAATAGAATTTAGAAGAGTGACAGCGAACCTGATAGAAATGTATAAAATTCTGATTCGCGGGACTGACTAGATGCGAGGACGTGTTTTCTCTGATTGGACAATCTAGAACCGGGGATCCAGTCTCAGGATACGGAGCAGACCAGTTTGGATGGACACTGGTGGTAGAGTTGGATCTTTCCATCACATGGCTGATCAGGAATCTCTCCCACTTGACACAATTTAACTATGAAAATTTTCTATGTTTGCTACTCATTATACTACAGTAATTTGAAACTGTAAATGATATGAGAATGTTATTTTACTTCAACTGTTGTGGTCTATACAGTGCAGACATGCTTTTTTCTGTTGAGGTTTAACACCACTGAATGGTGGTTATGGGTCAGTTATATTGCTCTAGGTCTGGAGTCACTTACAAGCTGTACCATACAACTACCTCTGATTCCCTCCTCTGAAGAATATTAATGAACAAAATGTGTTTTTATGACAATCTGGCAACTTCATGATCATTATTACTGAGATTAGCATCTTGGTCCATTGTTATAAATTGATTGAATTGAAGTTCCCCAAAAACTTGGGTGAAATTTGAATGCAAGTTATTAAGGCATCAGAACAGATTACTAATGTTACTAGTAACATTACCACTGTGCTGCCATCCATCTAAAACCATTTTTCAATTTACTTGTAGGCTGATCCTTGAGGAAACCTTGGGATTTCTCAGCTCTAGGCTTTCGACCCTCTCATATGACTAGGGTATAGATTTTTATCTTCAAGGTTAGATTTGGAAGTTGGGAATTTTCCTGACTGTGCAACTGGGGAGACTCCAAAGTTTTTTGGTATTCCAGGCAAACAATGGCTATGATCTCCTCCCTACCAACTCTCACATTCAATGTGGAGAAAAATGAAGATTTTAGAATGAAATCTTACCACTGTTCACTTGGTCATGTAAACACTAATTGTGCACCCTTTAAAGCCTGGAGCCCTCAGCAACTGCCCAGTTCACTTAAATGGTCAAGCTAGCCCTGCATGTGACTGCATTCCCATTGTGGTATGCTCAACGTTTGTCCTGAGAAGGTGGCCATTGGATGGAGACATGGTCACTGTCTCCAGAGGCAAGTCATAGATAGAAGTGGGAGCAAGCGTACAAGATAGACACTGACTGGGCCTGCTTTTGAAACTCAGCTCCATGGTTGAGAACATTGATAACCTGAATGAATGAATAGAGCAACATAGATCATTTAAATTATTAATCCCCTTCCCCCGAAATTCCCATATCATCCCACAGTGTTCATGTTTTGCCCTGTAATACCATGTGCATTTCCTTCAAATTCCCACAAATCTGTCAAAATAGAGAAGAGAGAGTCGAACAAAATATCGAAAAATCACTTCCCCCAGAGGGTCATAAGCATCTCAAAATGACTATAACATTTAAAATCCATGTGAAAAAATCATCAGTCTTTTTGAGAGGTCATTAAACTGTCAAAGGCAACCTGGCAACACTTTATTTCATTTTGCATCCAGGTTCTGCTGATTCTGAATGTAGGTGACACTGATACACCTCAGTTTATAGCATTTTATGATGAACTTTAAGTAGGCAACACTCCTACTGCCTGCAAGTCACAGTTCCTGACCTCATGATTTACATCAGGAGCCTTCGCAATCATGGCCACTCTATGAAAATCACAAGGTATCTCAACTTTCAATCCTTGAAATGATACTGACAACAACATGTAGCAGGCATCAGGGTTCCCATCTGCACCTTTCCTGTGCAGGTAAAATTAGCTGGTGCAGGGAAAGAGAAGCAGGACTTACAGATCCAGGACATGGTCACCATTTCTGCTCAACTTGGCCTCCATTTTGATCCTGATTAGGGCCCTGGAAATCCACCCCTAGGATTATATTCCTGGAGCATTTAATTTAGCCAGATGACTTTATGCTAGGTTAGTTCAATCGCTGGGCAGCCAAACAACCCCACCCATGCTTCCCACAAGAATGGAATTGGAAATTGTTGAACACCAGGTCGCGGATGGAAAGCTGTGTCTGGTAATGAAATTTGTAGAAGTGCAGTCCTACTGCAAGCAATTGCACAGAGGCAAATGTTCCAAGATTAATTGACATTAACCTGGTATCTTCAGTGAGAGAATCCATTAGAATGAATGCCACAGGTAATGAAAATTCCATGGTGGTGTAGTAACAAGTGCTTTTCTGTGACACAGTGGATGTGTGACATTAGGATTCAAATACAGGAAACAAGATAATGCACTATGAGATTATAACTAAGTAATTACCTGGAATTTCTGTTCCATTCTCCAGTAAAAGGGCAATAGGACTGATAGCCCAAACCACCACTCATCCCCTATTTCCAACGAGTTGCACAGTTTCTTGGGGGTTCTACTAATTTCCTGTTTACATTATGGCAGCCGACCAGGTGACCCTGTGGTACATTCTAAAACACTCAAGTCACATGACTATCCTTAGTTTGAAAAAAAGTGCAGAACTTGCAGAATAAGTCAAAAGTCCTGATGAATATTAGATTCCCTACAGTGTGGAAACAGGCCCTTCGGCCCAACAAGTCCACACTGCCCCTTGAAGCATCCCACCCAGACCCATCCCCCTATAACCCACACACCCCTGAACACTACGGGCAATTTAGCATGGCCAATCCACCTAACCTGCACATCTTTGGATTGTGGGACGAAACTGGAGCACCCAGAGGAAACTCACGCAGACACGGGGAGAATGTGCAAACTCCACACAGACAGTCACCCGAGGCTGGAATCGAACCCGGGTCCCTGGCGCTGTGAGACTGCAGTGCTAACCACTGAGCCACTGTGCCGCCCCTAATATCTTACAGGCAAGTTACTGACACAATACCACGATGGGGGAGGATGGGCTGGGATTGGGTTGGTCAATGTGACACACTACAGCTCAGCTATCAGGCAGAGGGTTGATATTAGGGCTGTAATTTTTCATCATGATATGGCTTGTCTGAACCAAGCTAGCATTTTGAAAGATGACAAATTGGCTTGGGCAATTGTTAGTTGTCCATGGTGTCCACTAGAAATGGGAATCAAACAGCTTAAACATGCAAATTGAATGCAAAATTCAGATACAAGTGAGTGAAGATTGAGCTGTTTTGTACAGTTGCACTGGGCATTCAGTAATCTTCTAAGCAACAAGCCTTGAAAACGCAGGCAGGCCAATTTATACAAGTGCCACTCCCCAGCCAAGGTAAATGCAGCTGGGCTGGGGCTATTGGCAGCAGGAATAAAGGATTAATCTTTGTGTCTGACTGTAAAATTAGCAAATGAATTGGTTGAAGGTGATCAGCCAGCAGTGTGCAAATCCCATGTAGCATAGGAAAAGGTCAAAAGCTAAAGAAAAGATCCTTCTAGGTGCCTGCTCAAAAAAGAAACATGCCACTCAGCAACTTTTTTTATTTTGATCTTTCTGGAGAGCGACTCCTGAGACCACAAAATAACGCTTAACTACTGAGTACACATTCAATGTCTCTCAGAATTACCAGACTCGAGGCTTGATCTTCCAGAATTGGAGTCAGCTGACTTACAGTCCTCTCTGGCCACAGAGCTGCAGTGGGGTGTCTGTTTGGCATCCGCAGCTTGCTGGCAACATGTCAGTTAGACCCAAAGCAGAATATATCTTGGGCTTCAGGCCAGCATGGACAGGAGGTCTCACTCTGTCAAATTTGCCCCTGTTTTGGGTGTAAGACAAATTCCTCAGCCATTATTAGTCTGCTCTAAAACTACACTGTACAGGAAAACAAAAACAGAGAGCTGCTCAGCTGCAGCACATAAATCAGAACACTTGACAGTGGACTGTGTTTATGAGCACATTCTTGACGTTTTACTGTTTGACAAATATAGTTATACTTTTCTTTTAATGAAACAGAAATTCTCGCAAAGGCAATGTTAAAACTCCTGACACAACTTTAAACCTCTTTCCTCATATTACTTAATAGAAGGTAAGTAAGATTACTTGCAATTTCAAGGTATTATGAAATGTCTACAGGCGCAAAAAAGCAGAGTAAAATGCATTGGCAAACATTATTTGTACTGTCTCAACATGAACTTCAGTTAACTATTGCATATGATGCCCCTTAACTTCTGACCCAGTGCCCAAAATGATGTATTACTTTTCCCCACATATTTTTCCTTTATCGCTTCTTTCCTCAATGCTGATTCATGGTGTTGGTTGCCCTATAGTTGTGGTGGCAAGCCTTGGCAATAAGACTCTATGACGGGAAATACAGATAAGCCCAATCTTGTCCTCACCATATTCCCAGGTGAACTTAACAGCAGGAGTAAAGGGATTCCAAACAAGAGCACAAACCTAAATTTTCTACTTCATTGCATTACGTTTTTTGAGATCTGCTGTAGAACCTCCACATAAGACACACTATATGACCTGAAATCTGATAGATTAACAACTGAACCTGAGATCTTCCAGGGGTTTGGCTTATTGATACACGAGGCAGTGATTTAGCCACAACACCTAATACAGTACTAGGCAATTTGTACTAACACATCATAGAAAGGCAATCTAGATATGAGTTCTGCCTTCATGACAGAATTCCAAGCTGAATCCGACAGCATCAGAGGACGATTCAGGTTGGGACCCTTGTTCTAAGGAAGGGTCCCAACACGAATCATCAACTTGCCTGCTCCTCTGATGCTGCTTGGCCTGCTCTGCTCCTCCAGCTCCACACAATGTTATCTCTGACTTTAGGATCGGCAGTTCTTACTTTCTCTCACCAAACATGTCTTTGTTTAGCATTTTCCCCCCATAAGAACGGAAAGTAAGGAAGTAAACAATATCATTCAGCTAATTAAATCTGCTTCTTTCAAACAGTGTGCAAAATTTACCCTTTCAAGGATGAATTGTAAACATTGCAAATATGTATTTGTAAAATTAATTATCTCTAATGACACTAAATGAAAAGATTTATTAGTTTTTTTTACTTCTGCACTGTGGCCTCTATGAAATATATATGTAATGTGTTTCTTCATCTGTGGAGTTGAATGGATCAGTCTGGTCTGCACTAAAAGTTCTGATTAAACTCTTGTTGTGCTAATGAATAGGATATATGGAGTCACCTCCAAGGTATGTTCAGTTTGTTAACAGAGGATGAGTGTATGAAATTATTAACCTGGCCAGAATAAATTTCTTATTATGAAATTCTTGCTCTGCCAATAAATCTTGTGACAGGCTGACATTAGGCTACTTGTTTATTTTAACAGAAACTTGGTGGAAGAATTTCTCAAATAATTAAAGGGTACTCTAATTTCTGAAAACATTCAAAACAGAAGACAGGTAATTATTCTGCATTGTTTCAATATCCGATGTAACCTGCACATTCTGATGTACTCCCGTTGCTCTCTTTTAAAAAAAGGAAAATCACAGCACTATTTCATCACAAATAAGTTCCTTAGGCATTAATACTGGGAACTAGTTGGAGAAAGTATATTTTGCTGTCTATTATCATTAATACTAGCATAATGCAGTGCTACAAGATCATCCATTTGTCTGAGTTCTGGTTTTGTTATCGGTCATAGAGTCATACAGCACGGAAACAGACTCTTCGGTCCAACCAGTCAATGAGTCCGGACAATTATGCCTGCTCTGAGTTGAACTATGTGGCCATTGCCTTACCTGACCCAGTGTAACTGTCAAGTGATCCATCTCCTGTTGTTGTGGCAGTGTCACTGCTGCTCATTGGCTCTGTTTTGACTGCAAGAAGAGACACTACATAGAAGAATAAGTATAAAAAAATGATGTAACCCCTAGTTTTTCATTCTGATTCATACAATGTGCTCAGGCAGTCCCGGCTTTGGTTTACAGCCATATGGTTAATGCTTAGCATGTACCAATGCTGGAAAGTGGAGCCTTCAGCATTTAAAAAAATGCTCAAGTCACATTAACTCATCTGGCAGTCGAGGACTTTTTCACACAGGGCACAACAACATTTGCTTTTAGGTGATTAAACAGTATCTTGATATTTAGAAAAGTTTTTTGTACTATATACTGGACATGGCAATTTTCTGTACTCTGTTTCAAAATGATTCTCTGGTAATACTACAACAAATTTATCTTGGAAGAGGTTAATACCTTCTTGTAAGATTGGAGATGTTAAAACACTCTTGACAACACTAAGAGAGAGATACGATTTTTGACATAAAAAACAAAATATAAATAATATAGATTTTTACAAGATAATAGATACCACAGAATGATCTCAACACAGTAATCTAATCTTGAATCTTAGATGACGTTGATAAACCACTTAAGCTCTAATCTTGCAATATAGGATATCCAATGAACCCTTCGTTCAGATAGTAACCTTGTAACTTACTCCAAGGTATCAATTATTGTATATGTAAAAATAGAATACATAACAGATAGTTATAATTCCATAAAAAATAAATGTAACTTTGGGTGAATGAGGTTTCTTGGCGGTTAACATTTTGCAAATCGCTGCTCATGATATATTTGTTTTTCAGAGCTTTTCTACTTTGAGCATTCTATGTGGTTTGCTGATGTAGCAAACTAACAGCTACTCTGTTGTGATGAAAAGACAGCTCAGCTGAACAAATTAAATATTTATGGCATTAGAAACATTGTAAGTTGAACTAAAAAGTATTATTTATCTATGCATGGCAAAATTGACAAATACTGAAAACTTGTAAACCAAACAACCATTAACTACATTTGCAAAGAAAACACAAGGCAAACATATTTAGTTAAACCAGGAATGAGGTATGCAACATTCGCATGCAATTCGTAACATCTAGGAAGGTGATAGGAACAAAAGAAGTGAATGACGTGTTGTTTTGTAGTTAAACTACATTACCACTGTTCATTAAATGCATTTAAAAGCATATTCCCAAGAGAGTCAAACTTTACTTTGGCCAGGTACACTGTACCTGTGAACTTATATTGTATAATCGTGTGCTATGGCGTTATTGAGAAAAGCTAATTTCATCCTCTGATGACTCAAAGTGGAAAAAAAATGGCATTGAAAAATTAACCTAAAGCATTCAAGTTCAATAGTATTTTCAATCTGGAAAAAATACATCAACATATTGAATCGAACCTCTTTTATTCCTCAAAGTAGATAGTTCTGGAACTTTTGAGTAACATGCCATTTGTAACAAACTAGATATTCTGCCACCATCCATTGTGGATGCACTGATTTACTGGTGGTGAAAATATTATTTACTTTGTGAAAATTGCAATTTAAAACAAAACCCTGGCTTCTCAGGTGTCCAAACCAATGAGGTTGCCTGTCAAGAAATCAGTTCAGGTCTATATACTTCAATATTATTTATACCTGCTGTTTTATATCTAAATTTTAAACCTATAATTTTATAAAATCTTATTCAAAAAATCAAAAACTGTAATGCAATTAAATCTTTTCTCCAATGTTTTGGGGAAACAATCCTTTTCTAGTTCACTTTAAGTTCACATGCCTGTGCCTGGTAGAACATACTCCACTGAAAACCTTTTGTTGGTCATGGCTTTACCTCTGCAGACCTGGATTACGTTAATTAGGATTGTTTGTTCGCAAATGACACTTACTTTGAACACCGCCTCTTAAAAAGTTAGCAATAACATTCAAATAAATTCTCATTAAGGCAGCTTCAAGGAAAGTTCTTTTTTGAGTAAACAAAACCAGGCAGTCCATTTGTGTGAAATTATTGTAGTGGGGATAGAAAAGGAAGAGACAGAACAGTTACTTAAACGAATCAATGGAAATGCAACAGGGTTGAGTTGGATGCTTGATTTATAATCTCCTGGATTTTCTGCATGATTGCTCCTGACAGGCCTGTTAGGTTAAAATTGAGGCTTTTAAATGTGCATTTTAAGTGATAAATTAACTTTGCACCATTTCTGAAAAATTGAAGTATACCATTAACTATAAATTGTATCCTTTACCAGAATAGGTAATCTGGTATAGAAATCAAAGAGACGAAAGCCAGATGGATTCCAGAAAAGCAAGAAATTTACTTAGTCAAAAATCTACCTGCACAACATTGATGAAAAATTGGGAAAGGAACATAGCTGTTCAACTGTAAAGCAACTGTCCTTCGCACTATCCGTCCCCCCGAGTGTGATGCTTGGGAACTTTTAATTCCTGGGCCTCATTTACTTGGCCTAACTCTGACTTTTGCTTGGCGATGGAGGTAATGATGTTAGTGAAGGGACTCGCGATTCAAGCGCTTGAACCCATACAATAGCTCATTACCATGCTTTGGTTCAGATTGAGTTTGGGAATTAGAAAATAGATGCAAATACTGTTGTGCTTTGCTATCAGATTAACAGTTAGTTTCATGGATTTTGTTACATAATAACAATAGGGTTTGAAACGGTTACTGCTGAGGAGTGCATTAAGCACCATCCAAAATGAAGATGTCACAGGAGCTTGGAGAGAGCTTTGAATTTTAATGCAAAAGATCTAACATTAAGGCCTCCCTTATAACTTTAGGAACAATGTCTATAATGTAGCTCCTACCTGATTTGATTTTATTTGTTTTGATTTACTACTGTCACATGTATCAAAGTACACTGAAATGTGTTGTCTTATGTACTTTACAGGCAGGTCATATGATACAAATGCATCAGGATAACAGAACAGAGTGCAGGGTACACAGTTCTGGCTGCCAGAAAGGTGCAGAGAGAGATCAATATTAACATTAAACAGGTCCATTCAAAAGTCTGATAATAGTGCGGAAGAAGGTATTCTTCAATCTGTTCATGTATGTATAGAAACCTTTATTTCTTTTGCTTGATGGAAGAGGGTGGAGGAGAGCATAATTGGGGTAGGAGAGGGTCTTTAGTTGTGTTGGTTGCTTTCCCAAGGCAGTGAGAAGTATGGACTGGGCTGTGTTCACAGCTCTCTGGAGTTTCTTGTGGTCTTCAGAAGAGCAGTTGCAACACCAAGCTGTGATGCATCATCTAATTGCTATCATGCAAGAAACTAATCTTGTTTAAGACAAAAACCTCTTCCTGCTAGACCACCAAGTGATTTTCTTCAATCAGACTAAACCATGGAGGCCCAGTAGGGGCTTAAAGTTACCATAGGACAATGAGACTATTCTCTCATTACAGAGAGACACAACTGGTTGTGGTTTACCTTGAAAGTTTGAGAAGGACAGTCCTTCATGGTAACCTCAGCCAGTGTGAGAATTGAATCCATGCTGTTGGTATGTCTGCATCGCAAACTAGCAAATCCCTACCAGCAAAGAGGTGGGAGTCAGTAGATCTATCATATGGATTTTACCCTATGATAAGCTGTGGTTAGGATTGATCCTGCAACATACCTTAACTACTCATTATTCCAATCTAGATCAAAATACTTTCTAAATTTGTTTCTGTGTCATTGTCTTGAAAGTCAATCTCAAAATTTAGGTTATGCAATTGAAATAAATTTACATATTTTATAATTTTTCTCACTAAAACCATCTATAGATATTTTAATCAACCTGTTTAATGTATCATGATACATTTCTGGAGCAGGTGAAACTTGTACCCAGGCCGTCTGGCCCAGAGTAGGGACACTACCATTCCACCACTATGGTCCTTTTTAAAATATTATACACTTATGCCAAAAATATGTTAAGTGCGCTAAGCCTGATAATTAAGTATAAAACATTTTTAAACTAGTGTGGAGTATTCACTCATGTTTTTGAGGTTGAGATCCTGCTAAGCAACATTTGTACAAATGAGAGGGTTTTGATGCTGGTGTTACTATGATTGTAACATTGTATTTTATTTTAGCAAAACAAAGCCATTACTTCACTATTATTCAAGATAATAAAGTGTGAGGCTGGATGAACACAGCAGGCCAAGCAGCATCTCAGGAGCACAAAAGCTGACGTTTCGGGCCTAGACCCTTCATCAGAAAGGGGGATGGGGTGAGGGTTCTGGAATAAATAGGGAGAGAGGGGGAGGCGGACCAAAGATGGAGAGAAAAGAAGATAGGTGGAGAGGAGAGTGTAGGTGGGGAGGTAGGGAGGGGATAGGTCAGTCCAGGGAAGACGGACAGGTCAAGGAGGTGGGATGAGGTTAGTAGGTAGGAAATGGAGGTGCAGCTTAGGGTGGGAGGAAGGGATGGGTGAGAGGAAGAACAGGTTAGGGAGGCAGAGTTCACTATTAATTCAATGTTTTTTAGTTTTGAATCTACAGCGACACTGTCACAGTGTAAGGTCTGTTTTACATTTACAGCTTTCCAGACAATTTTGATTTCTAAAGTAATTATTGCCTTTTCTTAAAAGTAAAGATCATAATAAATGCACATAAATTTCATGTAATTGGAAATGTGTACTGAACCTTTGCATACCTTAGGCTCCCCTTAAGACACGGGGGAGGGAACTGTCCCAAAATATAACACTTGCTTTTCAAGACTGAACTGTTCAGTATGCTGCACGATTCAGTTTGACCACAGCACATAGTATAATAATGCTTGTATTTAAAAGTACAAGGTTTGAAAGTTCAGGATTTAACTGAGTGATTTGAAAAGTGACAAGGTGGTTTAAATCAACATTAAATATTTTTGTGGCAGTGAATGATCTCAGACAAAAGAGATTTTGTACATAAATCATTAAGGAATAATCTTTGTACAGTAAAGGACTACATACATCACTTTGAAGAAGAAATGGTCTGAAAAGTTTTCAATAGCATTTGGTGTGCATTTTTATGTTTACCTAGTCTATTTCATGAAGGGGATGGAATTTTATTAGTATTATTACTGCATGGTTTGCAGACTCATTACATTATTGCTCTTGATACATTTTTTTTGATGACCATCAGGCAAGATTTAAAAGGACCATGAGTTACTATGTTTCCTTGTCATTTTTTCCCTTTGTAAATCGTTCTGTTTTATGTTTGGTTTGCTAATGAAGATATTACAAAGATTAAAATTGCGCAATTCTACAGAATAACAATGCAGGGTAATGACATGTATTTGCCTAGTACCATTAGTGTAGCAAAAAATTCAAAGGTGTTTCACAGGAATATCATGAAGAAAAATTTGATACTCAGTCAAGTGGCCAATAGGAAGACAGATTTTAACACCTTAAGGTCTTAAAGAAGGAAGAGGAGGTAGATCGATGGATAGGATCATACAGTGAATTCCAGAACTCATTCCTCATTCCAGATAGGATGAGGCAAGGCTATTACCGAGCTACATAAAGAGATATTATGTCAGATTACCAATACTTGATCAAGAAGGAGGGGAGTCTGTTGAAGCTGTGTCGAAATTAGTGCATAAAAAGCAGAGTGCAGGAGAATATTTTTTATACACTGAAGGCTGTGGATTGTACTATCTGGTTTAGTGATTAAAGTAAAGGCAATGTCAACATTTGGGAATTGTTTCGATAGGAAGCTGAAGAAAAGGAGTATCTTGGATTTGGATTTAATAATGACTGAAGTGCAAACAAAGCAAGGGTATGTAAGAAAAATACTTTCTCATGCACCGAGTGGTTAAGGTATGCAATGCCCTGCTCAGAAGTTTGGTAGAGACAGTTTCAATTGAGGCATTCAAGAGGGAACTGGATGATTATTTGGATAGACATGGCATGCAGGGAGATGGAAAAAGGCAGGAGATTGGAACCAGGGAGAAACCAATACGGGCATAATGGGCTGAATGGCCTTCCTCACTGTAACAATTCTATAATTCTGTGCTTGGGTCTATGCATTTGTCAGATATTCTGGCATTTACTCACTTCCACAAGCCATAGGAGAATAACATTTCCTATCTCTGTGACTTCAGGTGGTTAGTGTCATCAAAAAAAAGGTAATTGTTAACCCAGGGCATAGAATGATCCAGTTTCTAATGTACACAAGTAGCTGTGATCTGAATTAGTTAAAATCTTGCCCAAATATGGCGGACCCTGAGTTTCAAGTTCCAATGAATTTGAAATTCAGTATGTTTTCTGGAAGCTGTCTTTCTGTCTCCAAGCAAGGTAACGGTTGTTGGGATAAAACCAGAATCTCAGGTTAGTAACCAGTTACACTTTATTTAAAATACCATGTTATCATGGTCCTGCCAAAATTACTAATGGAGGAGATTAAATGTCAGAACAGCAGGATACAGGAATCAGGACCAGACTCCTTCATCCTTCTCCATCATTTAATCAGGTTTCAGACCTCAATTCTGATTTCCTGCTTCATTCCCCAATCCCTCGATTCCTTAAAGTTCAAATGTCTCTCAATCCAAATGTGAGTGTGTTCAATGACTGACATTCCACCTTTAAGAGAAAACAACTTTTCGTCAATTCAGTCTACAACTATCTCTACCTTTTTACCCCGTGAATATGACCCCTCATCCTCGACCCTCTTGGTAGGCAAAGCAACTTCTCAGCATCAACCCTCAAGAATCCTGTATGTTTCAATGCAATTATCTCTTCTCAACTCCAGACAGTATTGGCCTAAAATGCTCAGTCTCTCATCATCAGAAAACCCTCTCATTCCTGGGGTCAATCTAGTTAAACATGCTGTACTACCTCCAATGCATATCCTTAGGTAAGTAGATGAGCTGCCCAGATGTGAAAACACAGTAAGTCTCTACTCCAATTTACCACTATCCATAACTTCTTTTGTCAGTCATGGGTTCATGAAATTTATGCTTCTCAATGTAATGCATTTTCTTTGATGGCTTCAAATTGTTTTGAAGTTTCCCATTGCTTATTAATTGTCACCTTTTATTCTGTTTTCCCAATCAACCTGATCAAGACATATGTAATTGGGTTTATTCCAAAAGATTTGTATTATATAACAGACTTAACAGGACATTTTAGTGCAGAACGAGCACTAAGCTCCATAAAATCCTTCGCAATGAGATTACTAATATCCCTTTCTTATGACATAGCCCAAGATTTAAAGTAGCCTTAATGCTAGTTGGTTCCATGAGATTTAATTCCAGGAAATCTATTGCAATGTATTCCATACAGCCCTCTGCTAGGATATATTTATCAAGTTGATTTATCAAACCACTGCAAAAATTAAGGAGTAAATACAACAAATGAGGCAGAACTTGGCACATTAACTATCTAAGATAATAGGAAGTGATTTCTGATGAAGGGTCTAGGCCCAAAACATCAGCCTTCCTGCTCCTATGACATTGCTTGGCCTGCTGTGTTCATCCAGCTCTACGCCTTGTTATCTCACATTAATTATCTATTCTGCCCAGTGGTGACCCTCTCACCTGGTTCTGGTCCCATCTTACCAAGCGTCATTTCCAGAATAACCTGCCACTCTGCAAATGTCCCAGAATTCAATGGGATCCCTTGTACGCATGCCATCATGCATCCTGACAGGCACTGCCAGTCTGGAGTTGCCCTGCATGGTTCCTGACATTTTCCCCAGACATGGCAGATAGGGGGAAATTGGTACCCATTTTTCAGGCACAATGTGGAGGTCCTGCTGGGCACAGTGGTGCAGAGGCAGGGCTTAGTTTTCCTCAGGACCAGCAGTTGAGCTCACGGTACCAGGTCATGCCAGCCTGGTCTGAGATTGCTACCCAAGTTTGTCCAGTTTTAGCTAGAGGAATGCGCAGCGCTGTAGGATGAATGTCAATGCCCTTCTCCTTTCTGCAAGTGTAAGTGGCACCATCTTCTCTCTCTAATACCACACTCTCGCTCTATCTCTGCTGCTGTACACACCTTCCACAAAGCTCATGCTTTACCACCCACGTTAATATCTGCAACATCTACCCTTTCTCGCTATTACCCCGCCCAACACCCGACACCAATGACTCTGCATGTCCTCTGCACTGCCTACCCATTTGCTCAGTACACCTCTCCACCTTCACCAAAACTAACAACTCTGCCACCCACTCCATCTCTCATTCCAGGAGGAAATCAGCCCCAAATAGAGCAGAATGACAGATGACAGGTGGTGGGATGTCTGGCATTTAGGTCTGCATGCCTTATGTGGACAGCATACTTACTCAGACTGGCCTGTGTAGCTGACTGACCAGGTCCAAGCCTCTGTACTGGAATCGAAAGCTGCCTTTGACTTACTGTGATGTGAACCCCTGCTCCAGGGCTATCACCATTGACTTCACTGATGCCTGCAGAAAGTGACAACAAGATTCCTAACTTTGTGTCTGCTCTAAATGGCAAGATAAGGCTAATGTAATATGAGCCTGGTAGCTCTGCCTGATGGAGCAAAGCACAAAGGAGCACTGCGAGGATGCTGTGAGCATTGAGATAGCTCTCACTCGCTCTGAGCGATATGACAGTGAGTGAAAGGCCCGGAGTTGCAGCCTGATCCAGGCTTTGAGCTGGGTTGTGTGTCCCTGAGTGCATAGTGTCCTTGCTGCAGTGTTACAGCACTGAAGTGCAGACGTGTCCTGCTAGCGGTTCAGGGATGTGCCATGAGGGTTTTCAGAGGCTGGCACATGTTGGATGGCAATGTCTGTGAAGATGGGACATGTGTGACCACTACTCACAAACTGTGACCTGAGGTACAGGTACCCAGTGTCCAACATGGAGGTCATTAGGAGCAGGCAGCAAGATGAATTCGCTAGCTAGACCTCAACAAGGTGTAGAGCTGGATGAACACAGCAGGCCAAGCAGCATCAGAGGAGCAGGAAAGCTGACGTTTCGGGCCTAAACCCTTCTTCAGAAATGGGGGAGGGGAGGGGGTTTCTGAAATAAATTGGGAGAGAGGGGAGGCGGACAAAAGACGGATAGAGGAGAAGATAGGTGAGGAGGAGGCAGACAGGTCAAAGAAGTGGGGATGGAGCCAGTAAAGGTGAATGTAGGTGGGGAGGTAGGGAGGGGATAGGTCAGTCCAGGGAGGATGGGGCGGGTCAAGGGGGTGGGATGAGGCTAGTAGGTAGGAGATGGGGGTGGGGCTTGAAATGGGAGGAAGTGATAGGTGGGAAGGAGGACAGGTTAGGGAGGCAGGGACGAGCTGGGCCTGTTTTGGGATGTGGTAGGGGGAGGGGAGATTTTGAAGCTTGTGGAGTCCACATTGATACCATTGGGCTGCAGGGTTCCCAAGCAGAATATGAGATGCTGTTCCTGCAACCTTTGGGTGGCATCATTGTGGCACTGCAGGAGGCCCAGGATGGACATGTCGTCTGAGGAATGGGAGGGGGTGTTGAAATGGTTTGTGACTGGGAGGTGCAGTTGTTTAGTGCGAACTGAGCTTAGATAATCTGCAAAGCAGTCCCCAAGCCTCCACTTGCTCTCCCCGATATAGAGGAGGCCACAACGGGAACAGCGGATGCAGTATACCACATTGGCAGATGTGCAGGTGAACATCTGCTTGATGTGGAAAGTCTTCTTGGGGCCTGGGATGGGGGTGAGGGAGGAGGTGTGGGGGCAGGTGTAGCACTTCCTGCGGCTGCAGGGAAAAGTGCCGGGTGTAGTGGGGTTGGAGGGGAGTGTGGAGCGAACAAGGGAGTCACGGAGAGAGTGGTCCCTCTGGAAGGCAGATTAGGGTGGGGAGGGAAAAATGTGTTTGGTGGTGGGGTCGGATTGTAGATGGCGGAAGTGTCGGAGGATGATGCGTTGGATCCAGAGGTTGGTGGGGTGGTATGTGAGGACGAGGGGAATTGTCTTTTGGTTGTTATTACGGGGAGAGGGTGTGAGGGATGAGTTGTGGGAAATGCAGGAGACATGGTCGAGGGCGTTCTCGACCACTGAGGGGGAGGTCCTGGTTTCATGCTGAATGTTCTCGACATCTAGCTTATTTGCTGAGTTATTTTAAGATAGAAAACTGAATATGAGTGAGTTGAGTTGGCCTGTCAACTTGATGCCTAACAAGCAATAACGTGGCTAACTGGCAACTTGCCACTGCCCAGTGAGAAACTCACCGTGCTGTTTGTAAAAAGCATAAAGGATGGAACTGGATGCTCTCAACGTTGAGATCAGCCCAGCAGGAATTCCCACCTCATTCCGCCTCAAATGTTGCCATATCCCACGTCATTCAGACCCCTCTATGATTCTACCCTACCTCTTGAAGTACAGCCTTTGAAGATTGAGGCTACTTCATTTTTAAAACCTGATCAGATAAAGTACCATATTTTAATATTTATTTTGTTTACCGTACTGCACTTAACCCTGTAATACCACAGGAAACATTTTCTGTCAAATTGCAATATCTTAACAAAAAAGGCAAATGTTGCAGCTTTGTTGCAAGTCAAATCTGCAGCTCTCTGAAAACCAGATTCTTATGCATGGAACAGTTTTTTAGTATCCCAGTCAGTGTCTGAGTATTAAAAGCAATCTTTCTAGATTGTGAAAGAACAAGCAGGTTTTTGGCTGTAAACTATCTTAAAACATTACTTGTGGGCAGCCGAGATGAGGTAGGATCCATCTTCTGTACATCCCTGTCCGGATCACTCCCAGCCCATCTGAGGGCCATGGCCTGGAGCTTAGCATTCACCCTTAATATTTGGTGATTTGCTGAGGATGGATTCTGGGTGCTCACAGCTCACCAATATTCTGTAAATGAAGCCTATTTATTCTGTGCTGACCTCTTCCACCACATGCATCATTGTCTACATTTGATTAGTGAGCAACCTGGCGCCAATTTTCACCTCTCATCTCTGATTAACGTCAATGCTTAAAATTCAAAAGCTACGCAGATCAAAAAAGGCTGACTCAATATAAGTTGTGGTAACATCTTCAAAGTAATCTACTTGCAAAATACAGATCATAAAATATAATGTTCGATGAGTTTTTATTGCAGGTCTCAGTGAAAATATGGGATTATTTTCATATCCAGTTTTGTGTCACTCTAAAGATCTGTGCGTCCTACAAAGACAAGGTAACAAGGTGCAATTTATTGGTCAATCTTCAGTAACTAAACAGTGCTACTGACAAACTGGGACTGGTGAGCTTACTTGGCTATAGTGTGATTTTGAATAATGTCAACAGCATGGTCTCAATTCCCATTTTGCTGTGGTAGACTTGGGGCCTGCCACCTTGTCTTGCCGCTGAGAGTTGTAGACAACAGCAAAAAAAAGACTAAGAAAACACATGAGGATGACAAGACCCACTGACTGTTGTCAAGTATAATGACCTCAAGCAGCAACTTGTTTGGCTACTCTGGGGAATACACTGGAATGTACGAAATATTGGCCCGAACATGCCCCTGATTACTTTGTTGAAATTAGGAGAAGTTTGAAGATTGGTGAGCAAGAGTATAACTCTTTTTACTCTATAGAATTCCAACAAACACAGGTATAGCCCCACTTTTCTGACAGTTTTATAGTCATTCACATCATTCAAATGCACAACAGCATTCAAGTTAAACATACTCCTGGTTTTTCTCAAAACATTTTAATCAGGTTCTCTGGTTCTTGGCAACTGCATGATGTCACTATTACTGCAGCTCAAGCTGTACATTACAGAATAAAAGTGGCCAACACAAAGGAACGAGCACTTGATTAAAAAACAAATGCGTGCAAATACTGGAAAACTTGAAATAAAAAAGAAAAGGTTGGAACTCAGCAAGTCAAGCTGCAACTATGGAGGGGATGGCAGAATGAACATTTCAGGCAAATAAATAAAAAAAGAAATCCCAAGAACTGTGGATGCTGGAAGTCTGAAACAAAAACAGAAATTGCTGGAGAAACTCAGAATATCTGGCAGCATCTGTGGAGAGAGAGCACAGTTAACATTTAGGTTCCTGTTCTGATGAAGGGTCACTGGACACTAGACCCAAAACATTGACGCTGCTTCCTCTACATATTGCTGCCAGACCTGCTGAGTTTCTCCAGCAATTTCTGGTTTTGTTACATGTTGATAAACTGATTAAAAAGTTATTGACAATGAATCGTTATCTCATTTTTCTCTTTCCATAGCTACTGCCTGACTTTGACTCTGCATCATTAGGTCTTTTGGTGTCACTAAAAGAAAAAAAATGTTAACAAAGAATCAAATACTTGTGATCTAGCTGGATTTATGAGATATCCTGGGAAAAGCAATTCAGTTTTTGTTGTAAAGAATGGATTTAATTAAGAAAGTAGAAATAATGATTTTAAAATGCTTCATCATTTAAGAGCAGACTTGAACACTACAATCACCAGCAAACATTCCCACTTTTTTCTCAATATGATGATTAACTGTAGGCTCTGATGAAAGGTTATTGACTTGAAATGCTAGATCTGGGGGTAATGTCTGAAGCCTGCAAGAATGGGAAATAAGGTGGGCAGGGGTCTGAATTAAGCTGGAGACTTCCTGATGGTGGGTTGAGATACAGAGATTAAATCAGTGGTGTGCCATGCCTCATGTTGTCCTGTTTTTTAAATTATAATACACTCAGATACCATGAGTACTCATCAGGAAAAGATATCTTTAAAAACGGTACTTGCTATCACAATGAAGTCAGTTGTATGATCAGAATCTCATGGTGTCTGCTGTACATTCATTCAAGAGATGGTGTGCGCTACTCAGCTCGCTACAGCTGTGTCTGAGGTCAATGGTTTTCCATGTCGAATTGTGCAGCATGGGGAAGGGGAGCAGAAGAATGCCAGCTTGCATCGAGGCTTGTGGTTGGCCAGGGGAAATTGATGATGAGGATTGGAACTTTGGGGACTGTCACGTGATTCAAAGAAGGATTTAGGGTGAGTTTGAAGCATGGAAGTGTGGAAGACAGAGGGGCTTCACATCCAATTATAGTTGGAACAGTCCTACATTGTAAGAAAATGTAGGGCCTAATGGATGGTGACAGTCTGTCCCCAAGTGGATCAAATTCAATGTGTTAGCTAGTAAAAGCTTTACAACGTTTTGTGTTCACCTACAATATCTTTAATCTTCACTGATATTGGATAATGTTCTTTATAATGTATTGAAAGCCTGCAGCTTTGGTTATATCCCACAAAGAGTGATATGTACAACAGTGGACACTGACATGAACACTCATGAAGACTGAATGCAAAACTTATCCTGATTTTTAATACATGCAAACAATGAGACATACCACGACATTCAGCTCTCTGACTAAGCTGGTTCCAACAAATGATGATGGCGCACACACATGAATGAAGTGAAACTAAAGTGATGTCAAATACTTAGAAGGGAACCCCAGACACTTTCGTGCTCGGAGTAAGTCTTATGTCAATAGCAATGCTTGGGCAAGAAAGTTGTGGCAGTTTAGAAGGGGGTCCCCGTTGGGCCAACTTACAGATTGAGCTGCCAGCTGGTAGCAACTTGCACCACTGAAAAGCTTCCTCATCTGTCAGGTGAACCTATGTGTCTTCTAGTCACACCTCCTGCACTTTACCTTTGATTGTAGCCGAATGAAACCCAGCAAAAGCATGAGAGTACAAGTAACACACACTTCTTGTTCTGCCATTGCGAATGGTGCACTGCAGATATGATTCTGCCCCTTGTTTCTCTCTCCACAGCAGCTGCTTGATTCACTGAGTACTTCCAACTTACATTGTTTTCAAAACACTGACTTAAATTTCTTGCAAAATGGGGCTGTGAACAATTCATCAGGAATTTCAAGTTCAGTTTCAAGTCTGAGCAAAGCCCATAAACATGCTGTTACTATCAAGTTCCATGGTAATTCTGAATTGCAACCATTTTATTACATGTTCAAATTTTCAGAGAACACGGAAAACAGAAGCACTGCACTCATAATCCACACTAACACGCACATGCACTGTACCATAATCTGCCATACTTGTTGCAGAGGCAGGGGTGCTGCAACCTAGTAACCAGTCTGCAGTGTTTAAAATAGTCATGGTGTCTCCTGAAGGGGGAAAAGTCAGAATCACATTTAGTTTGAGATTTCAGTAACATTTTATTCCTTATCATGATACTAATCCATTTCATCATGCAAATTGCAAGCATACAAAAAAGTGATCGAATATATTAAATGAGCACATTTACAGGTAACGGAAATGTCCACTCCCTACAGTAGAGCACTGCGGTGGAGTTACAACTTTTTTTTTGGCATAATGAATCACCCAGTAGAAGCACAGACCATCACTGCAGGTGACACTAAAACAACTATGAATCATTAGCTCATCAGGCCTATTAAGTGGCAAATATTCAAGAAAAATAAATGACAGATAAATCATTACAGAAAACAGGGGAGGTGGTGATGTAGCGGCAATGTCACTAGACTAGTAATCCATAACCCAGAGCTAATATTCTGAGGACATGGGTTCAAATATCACCACGGCAGATAGATGAAATCTGAGATAATGGGAACTGCAGATGCTGGAGAGTCCACGATAATAAAATGTGAGGCTGGAGGAACACAGCAGGCCAAGCAGCATCTCAGGAGCACAAAAGCTGATGTTTCAGGTCTAGACCCTTCATCAGAGAAGGGGATGGGGTGAGGGTTCTGGAATAAATAGGAAGAGAGGGGGAAGGCGGACCGAAGATGGAGAGAAAAGAAGACAGGTGGAGAGGAGCGTATAGGTGTGGAGGTAGGGAGGGGCTAGGTCAGTCCAAGGAAGATGGACATGTCTAGGAGGTGGGATGAGGTTAGTAGGTAGGAGACGGAGGTGTGGCTTGGGGTGGGAGGAAAGGATAGGTGAGAGGAAGAACAGGTTAGGGAGGCAGAGACAGGCTGGACTGGTTTTGGGATCTGGAATAACCACCGCATCCCAAAACAAGCCCAGTTCGTCCCCTCCCCCCAATGCACCACACAACCAGCCCAGCTCCTCCCCCCCACCCACTGCATCCCAAAACCAGTCCAGCCTGTCTCTGCCTCCCTAACCTGTTCTTCCTCTCACCCATCCCTTCCTCCCACCCCAAGCCGCACCTCCATTTCCTACCTACTAACCTCATCCCACCTCCTTGACCTGTCCATCTTCCCTGGACTGACCTATCCCCTCCCTACCTCCACACCTATACTCTCCTCTCCACCTGTCTTCTTTTCTCTCCATCTTCGGTCCGCCTCCCCCTCTCTCCCTATTTATTCCAGAACCCTCACCCCATCCCCCTCTCTGATGAAGGGTCTTGGCCCGAAACGTCAGCTTTTGTGCTCCTGAGATGCTGCTTGGCCTGCTGTGTTCATCCAGCCTCACTTTATTATCTTAGATGAAATCTGAATTCACTTCCAAAAAATTTAGTTTCATGGTGACCACGTTAATTGTCATAAAAAACGTATCAGATTCACTGATGTCCTCCAGGAAAGGAATTCTGCCATTCTTATCTGGCCTACATGTGAATGCAGACCCACAACAATGCAGTTGACTCTAAATGGCCCTCTAGGCAGTTAGGGAAGCCAGCCTAACCAGCAACATCCACATCCCATGAATGAATAAAACAAGATTTGAGATATTGTAATGCAAATACACTGAGCATATTTGCTTACTGAAGGCCCCAGCTATCCCTGCCCTGCGCATTCATTAGTGTAAGAGGTTTAATTTAGCTAAATAAATATCTACATGTAGGTCAGCTAAGCCACAGAAATTATGTCAACCACATCTAAATAAGGTATCCAAGAAACAGGATGCTTCCCCTCGGTACCACCACCTGTTGGTTTTTCTTGGCCTTGCTGCATCTTAGGGAATCCAACAAATATCTTTGGAACCATTTTTTGTTGCCTCTGGCAATTTGGCAAACAAATTGATAGGTGATGTGTGGAGAGTGAATTGCGAGGGTCGACCAGAACAAACAGTTTGAAAAATCACTGAAGCCCAAACCTAATTCTGACACCAGCTAATTGGTTAATATTTAATTTCTTACAAAAATAAATAATGATTAATAACAAGTCTGCATAAAATAAAATCACGGTTAAGTACGAATGCTCATTAAGCAATCTCCTATTTACTAGCTTGTAAGGCTGAATTATCCTCTTTCCTATGTTATTCTAGTTCAGTTCACCCTAGGTATCTAAAAGTTACAAATCATTGCTAATACAGACGAAGTTACTGCACACTAATCCTATTTTGAAGAGTGGGTGCAAAAATGATTTACATATACACTAATAGATGCAACTAGTTAATAGTATACTATCAGCAACAGCAATCACTAGTGGGATATTTATTGTCTCATTCATTACATTAAAACAGGAAATTAGAATGACCCCTTGGGTCAAAGGCAAACAAACGTTAAAGAAAAAGGAAAAAGTAATTAAAACTCGTAAATCACAGTTCTGCAAACCCCATCACACGTACTACAATATATTCTCCTCCTCAAGAAAAAAAGAGGGATCATTTGAGAATAAGATCAGGAAATGGCAGCAGGATTGATTTACAATGACACTGGATATTACATAATTTACAGAAAAACCCTCAGTTTTGGAGTTTTCCCAAATCCAGTAGCTAAACTTATAATGGTCTCTGGGCTTTCCCCACACAATCAAGATAAAGAGAAACTAAAGTCCACAAAGAAACAGAAATAGGTGTGTCAGCATTTGAGGAAGAGAAAATATATTCATGTGCTTAATAGATGATGTGACTATTTATATACACAGAATGTGAAAATCAATGGGAAAAAAGAGCAATTTTATTTCTACATGATAGGTCATTCAAATCAATGGAACTTTACCAATAAAAAGAATTAAGTAGTATTCCAATCAGAGTTTGAAGAATGTCAAATTAAATGCGCAAAATAAACACTAAGGATCAGATGAACATCAGATGAATCAAAATGTTGTACATATTGTTACTTTCTGTCTCAGTCCATGTACATTTGGAATTATTTGTGTTTTCAGTAGATAGATTCTTTTCACATATGCAAACCATTCATTTCGTATGCTATCGTCCTTTCATCTGAAAATATAGGATTGGAAGTTGTCATTACCAGCCAATCAAACCTGGGGTAAGGTGAACTGAAAAAGCCAGCAATTAGTTGATCAGAAGTCCCCTGTGACCAGTATTAATTGTGCATCGTTAGGAAACTTAGATATAGAAATTAATAGCTAAGTACAATAGAAGGGTTAACACATAGTAGCAAGAAACTGGATTGGTTGAGACATACCTCCCCTAAACTTGAGACCTGTTTAAAAGTTACAAATAAAGGACAGGGCTACAAAGAAAATGTATAAAACAGAAGTCCTTTACCCCACAGAGACAGGATTGTGGTAAACAGGCAGAGAGGAAATCGTTTTAAAATCATGAAAATCATGCATAATGTTGCAAGAAACTAAACACTGTAAATACCGTGGAGAACTGAAACAAAAATAGGCATGATTATTATGAAATGTGCAACATGGAAGAACTGATTAACCTTAGAAAGAACACGGCTGCAGCAGAATGTGCTGACCGTAGACTTTTCTGATTTCACATCGAATTATATAGGAATAGTTTCAGGTGACTTGCAGTCACATGTTAATCAGGATCCCAGAGTACTTAAGATTAAACCTTAAAAATGTGTGGGACAAACTATAACTGGGGAGACAGTCTCTTCATGAGTCCTGTGTACATACTTGTATAATAAACAGTTGTCTTGTTTGGACCCTCAGCCGTCTGGCTCTATGTCATTCAGACATTACAACATACATAATCAAAGGTTATTGTGGAAAAGAATAGCTCATGGTGTAGGGGATAAATATATTGGCATGGACAGAAGTTGGGCTAGTTAATAGGAAACAGAAAATAGGCATGAAAGGATGGATGTGGGGAAATTGAGAACTGGCGTCACTTAAAAAAAATGGATTTTCCCATTTAAGACTGAGACAAGGAGAAAATTATCTGAGCGTCTCTAGTCTTTGGAACACCCTTTGTGAAAAGGAGGAGGAAGCAAAGTCATGTATACTTTTAATGTAAAGGTAGGTAGATTCTTGACAAAGGGTGAAAGGTATCCAGAAGGCTGGAGCGTGAAAATAATCAGATCCGCTGTAATCTCATTGAATGGCATTGAGGGGCTGAGCAGCCTACTCCTGTTCCCAAGTTGAATGTTTGTCTTGTCCTCAGGCAACAGAAAATCAGACGAGCTGATGGCTTTTGAAAGTTGTAGTCTTAAAGGCAACACTTTTGCTTGTTTCTTAAAGATGGCATATAAAGCAAAGAAGCTGCTAAAGTCAACTCAAACAGTAATTTTCTGCAAAAAACATAATAATTTTGAAGCATGCCCAGCAATTTCTTTATTTAAAGGACAATTTGTTTATAACTGCTTGAAGAGTTGCCACAGTTTCTTTGTGCATTAAACTCTTTGCTCCTACTTAATATCTTAAGTGGCTTTGTTTAGCCTTTGCTTGTCAGAATCACCAATGTTTGGAAGTAATGAAGGGAGCAGGTTTGAAACAGTGATAAGATCTACGTAAATGAAAGAATTATAGTGAGATTCCTGCACGTAGGACGCAGTTACAGTAATAGACAGCAGGGACACTTGGCCTGATTGTGCCAACTGATAATGCTCATTTATGTTCCGTATCTTTGAAACAAGTTTCCAGTTTGTTCACATGCTGCCAGTGGAGGTCACTTTGTTACTATACAGTAAACAGAGAGCAGGAGAGAGTGCCTCTACTATTAAATCAGCATTCCCTTAATTCACTCAATCTCCACCTGCCTCCGGTCTGCTGTGGGATCAAGGTCAGGAGCAGATCCAATAATGAGTCAGTTTGTTGACTGCATCTAAAATGCACTGCTCCTTGGCATTACTGTAGGTATGAGTTGGATAGATTTCAGTTCACAAATTTGCATATTGCATCTGGGTTAGATTTATTGGATCCTGTAATTTTGTACTGAAGTCAGACTTGAAATACTTACAACCATTCCAGGGTACATTTATTTTTGGCTTGAAAGACAGTACACTCCAAAAATTCAGAAAACTCACTGACTGAAAGTGAAAAGGTATGTTTCTTTTCTGGAAAGTGTTCTTGGCCCTTCGGAAAATTAATCTTGTTTCTTCAGCATTCGTATTTACCTTTGGTAAGTTCTGAATGCGCTTTGGTTGCAAACAGCACTTTTGTGTACTTTAGGTTGTGCCTTCTGCAAAAATGGCATGGAATGCTGGGTATATTCATGGCTTAACTCATGAAGTCCTTTTCACAAATCAGACAGCCTTTAGGGCTGGTTATGGTCTGTCAGGCTTTGAACACTTTTGTACATTATTACACTTCAAAAATAATTAATGGCTGCAAAACCACTTAGGGCATTCAGAGATTGTGAAAGGTGTTAAAAAATGTACTCTATTATTTTGTCAGTTTTCAATGTAGACATATATGCATCATTGACAATCCTAAACAGGCAGCTGAAATTAACGTTGTGTAACATTTACAGGAGGGCAATTACTGTTGGTTTAATATAAATGAGTTCAGCAAAATTCAATCTCTGTGTTTATTATTGTAAATGCAACTGACATTGCAAGTTATTTCTCAATAGTGCAGGGCTTTTGTAAAACGGTTGTAAAAGTCATTTGAAATTATATTAAACTGTACAGTTAAAGAGACCCTTTGGACGTTGTGATGTTCCTCCATTCTCTCTCCAATTAGCATTGCACAAATATCATTACTAATGATCTTAGAAACATAATTTTATGATAAGTTGTTATTGTTCACCCTCACTCTTGAGACATCTCCTCATACTGTGATGAATTATTTCTTGATGACAAACTAAGAGCTGTGTTTTCATGGGCCTGATTGGTACCAAATGGGCTAGAACAGAAAGAATGACTGGGCGGTCAATCAGCCAATTGACAGCATTGTGTGCTCATTCAGAATCTGTTTTCAGCAAGTCTTTTACATTTTTAGGGAGGTGGATGAACTCTAAGAGCTGTT
Source organism: Stegostoma tigrinum (assembly GCF_030684315.1). Taxonomy (NCBI): domain Eukaryota; kingdom Metazoa; phylum Chordata; class Chondrichthyes; order Orectolobiformes; family Stegostomatidae; genus Stegostoma; species Stegostoma tigrinum. Next base: position 41,506,803 of record NC_081357.1, read on the forward strand.
GGATCTTGCGCCAACTTCATGGTGATGTGGAGCACCATGGGTTGGAGATGGGCTGGGATTAAAGGTAAAAAAAAGGTTTTGTCTTTTCAAAGTTCATCATGAAAGCCTTTACCATGATGTGTATTTATGTTTGTTAAGGTAAGTCGTGACACAGCCATGATTGGAAACTGTAACTATCTATTAAATACCATGCCTGCCAAGTTGTTGATTTCGCAAATTGATAAGATGTCACATAAAAGATCAATATTTTAAACGTGGAAAAGGTTTCTGATGAATTAATAAAATTAATCTCATGGCTAAAAGGCTAGAGTATATTTCTCATTATTGAAAGAGTAGCCTAATATAACAACAATGTACAGTATTTAATCTTTTCCCATTACATTCAGATTTACAACTCAGAGATCAGCTGAGATGTCAGTTCAGAGGTCACTTTGTTTTGTTGGGAGTTTTATGGACTCTTACCTGCAATTGAACTGCCTAAGCATTTTGTAGATGTTTGACTCTATTTACATACCTGATCTGAACAGTGTTTTTGAAGACTTGGGGGATTTTATGGGGCCCGAGCTAAAATCCAACCGCTAAACCATTGTAAAAATGGACTGCACAGCTGGTTTAAAGTTTGTATACTACAAGAGGTTTTTGTGCTATTGTTAAAGAATGGCTTGTTACATTTGTAAAGCGGACAATGGTAATGGGAACAACATGCAGGGGTTGGTGTGGGGATGTATTAAATGAATCAGAAGGTTTACATTTCTATAAATTAAGTGAGATTCCTGATGCAGCTCAATCGTCATTGCTGAGTCAATGTGAATAAACAGGGGCCAGATTTGTTTTAGGAATCAAAGTGGGGTTTTTAGCTTGCCTGGCCCAACATCATCCCTTTAATGTATTGTGCAGCCAATTAGGCACGGCTGCTGGAAAAGCAGGCTCCCCAACAGACTGGTGATGTAGGCAGGATTGTGATTGTGGGATTAGTCCTAAGACCACAATTCCCGCCACAAAGATGCAAATTTGGCCTGAAATATTATGTATGCACTGTTTCATAATATGAACAAATATCAATGATAACAAATTTGGATGAAGCAAAATTCGAGAAGCCCAAAAACACATGGACAGTGTTGTGCCAGGCCCAATCATCTCCAGCTTTTTCCATCGATGACCTTCTGTCTATCATGAGGTTTGAACTGGGAATGTTAACTAATGATTGCACAATACTCTGCACAAATCACGACTCTTCGGACACAAAAGCAGTTTAAGTTCACATGCATGATCTAGATAACATCTAGCTTTGGGCCGATAAGTGGCAAGTACCTTTGCATCACACAAGTGTCAGGCAATCACTATTGGCAAAAGAGGCAATGTAACCCTCTCTCCTTGACATTGAATGTCATTACCATTACAGAGTCCCTACAATCAACATTTTGGGGTCAGCATTGACCAGAAACTTAACTGGATGAATATCTAGCATATCAAACTGAGCATTTATAATTATCTTAGTAGTTCAGTATGGCCTTTTAGCCATGATTGCTTCTGTGTGCTTCGTTGAAGTTCATTTAATGAAGACATTTTTTTGGAAATTGCAATTCAACCTAAGAATCCTGCAACTTATTCTTTACGCCTTGGTTCTTCCACATATTTTATCCTTTAAAATATTACAGTCAATCAATTTAGATCATAGCCAAGCTTGTCCACTTTCTCGTAACATCATATAAATCCTGTCGCGGCAAGAGTACATCAGAGGCTGGAAACTTTGCAGCAAGTAACTCATTGTCTGACCTCCCCAAAACCTGCCAACAATCTACATGGCATGTCAGGAGAGTGATGGAATCAGGCTCTCTGAAGGTTGTTAGATCAGATAGCATTGGTAGCCAATGCCAGCAGTCAAACCACAAAGATGTAGATGCAGTGCTACAAGTAGTGCACCACTGACTTCCCAGGAATAGTCAAACTACTAAATGCATTTTCAAATGTCATATCCCACTGATTGCATGACTAGATCAATGTACCATTGTTATTGCTTACTGTTGCAAGACTTTTGTTCATTTTGGAAGTTTGGATTTGATATCAACTACTAAAATATGATAAGCCACATCACCCACATTACACATCATCAGTGATAGCTTTACTTCCCTCTTGCATTACCAGGCAGGACCTGGGAGATATTGTTCCTGCAAGTCCTTACCCCTAGGGAGGAGACAATCCTCTCCATTACTAAAGCGACAATGGCTGAGAGGCAGATAGTGAATGAGATGCCTCCTGCATATCACTCACATGGATATTAACACTTTAGCCTTGGACAGTGAGAGAGCACAATCGGGTGAGCACCTCTTTGTGATAGCTCCACAGCTGGGCAAGGAGAAATTTCCCAAGCTGCTGGTTCTCGTGGGCTGCTGGGGACCAGCACCAGCTCAGTCCCAGGCAAGAGAGGACCCTGTAGTATTGACTATCAAGGATGTCACTACACACAGACGGACAACAGTAGAGGACAAGACATCTGGGAGGCAATGGCCTCACTGCCCAGAGAGTCATGTGACTATCCGGCTGTCTCCATGGACTGGTTAGTGACTGCCAAGGAAAGCCAGGTCCAACACCCTCAGGATCTGCTGCAACCCATTGCCCCAGCCACTGGCCCTCAGGACTGAAGTCATGCCGATAGCAAGAGGGGAACCTGCTGTGCAGTGCAGTGTCTCTTCCTTACAAGGTTACAGGAGGCATCCAGCCAGAGGCAGGACCACATGCAGGTCCCTTATGGGTCTCCTCTCAGGTCAGTCCTGAGCTGGTTGGGCCTCTTCACCTCCAACCCTTGGAAATTTACTCTGAGGATGTGACACTGGCATCTTGTTAGACTACTCCTCAGCACGTCTGGTCGATGGAGGCAAGATGTTTCTTACATGCCCAATCAAACCTCCAGGGCTAACATGCTCCACTGACAGGGTCCCTTCATCTCAGCTTTGGAGCTATGGAGGACACTATGACACAGTGGGAGACAGAGGAAGAAGAGTTATTGAGCACTTTTTTAGTAGCATGTTTGACAAACCACTCTACTTCATTTGGTACATTTCTAAGAATTGCACTGTTTTGAATTTATTCCTGATTGCTGTCCATTTGTGTTAGAATGATGCATAACTTAATGGCCGCATGAGAAGTTTGTGCTGAGAACCTATTGCAGCCTGGGGAAACAAGAGGCATTTAGGGGGCAACAGGTGCTGTTGTCACCATCGTCCCTCATCTTGCAATATCTCTGTTATTTCCCTGGCCTACGCATACAAAGGGACTGCTGTGAATGTAGACGGTCAGCGACGCCTGTGGCAAGAAGCAGTCCAAAATCAGGGAGCCGATACATTGCTAGGGATCACACAAGTCTCTGTGCTGGACAGTGGGTGTGTGTAATGTCTCCTTTAAAGGCCCTCACATCTATCGGAACCCCCTCCTTTACAGGGCGTCACTTCCTCCACCTGCTCCACTGTTTTCTTCCCCACTGTGCACTTTTGTTTAAGAACATAGGACAATACAGCGCAGAACAGGCTCTTTGACCCTTGATGTTGCACCGACCTGTGAACTAATCTAAGCCCCTCCCCCTACACTATCCCATCATTATCCATATGCTTATCCACGGACTGTTTAAATGCCCCTAATGTGGCTGAGTTAACTACATTGGCAGGCAGGGCGTTCCACGCCCTTACCACTCTCTGAGTAAAGAACCTGCCTCTGACATCTGTCTTAAATTTATCACCACTCAATTTGTAGCTATGCCCCCTCATACAAACTGATGTTGTTATCCTCGTAAAAAGACTCTCACTGTCCACCCTATCTAATTCTCTGATCATCTTGTATGTCTCTATTAAATCCCCTCTTAGCTTCCTTCTCTCCAATGAGAACAGACCCAAGTCCCTCAGCCTTTCTTCATAAGGCCTTCACTCCAGACCAGACGACATCCTGGTAAATCTCCTCTGCACCTTTTCCAATGCTTCCACATCCTTCCTGTAACGGGGCGACCAGAACTGCACGCAATATTCCAAGCGAAGCCGCACTAGCGTTTTGTACAGTTGCAGCATGACATCATGGCTCCGGAACTCAATCCCTCTACCAATAAAACCTAACACACCGTAAGCCTTCTTTACAGCACTATCAAGCTGGGCGGAAACTTTCAGGGATCTATGTACATGGACACCAAGATCCCACTCCACATCCACACTACCAAGAATCTTTCCACTGACCCAGTATTCTGCCTTCCTATTATTCTTCCCAAAGTGAATCACCCCACATTTATCCATATTAAACTCCATTTGCCACCTTTCAGCCCAATTCTGCAGTTTATCCAAGTCTCGCTGCAACCTGCAACATTCTTCCACACTGTCCACCACTCCACCATGATTCAAAGTAACTATAAGTGCACTTTGGCCAGTGGCTTGCAACCTCTGTCATTATGTATCATTGACCTGTGAAGAGCTAGCAACCCTGTCAAAATGTGTTTTTATGAATTAAATTGTCTTTCTCCACAGAATGTAGAGCAACATAGAACATGAAGTAATAGCATGTTCTTTCTCCTGTGTGTATGGGTACCAGATGAGTTAGTGGATGGGTAAAGTAGGAAGGTGTAGGAGTGGAAATATGCGCTAAATCTATATAGCAGCCTCGTTTGGAATATTGCGTGCGGTTCTGGTCGCCCCATTACAGGAAGGATGTGCAAGCATTGGAAAAGGTGCAGAGGAGATTTACCAGGAAGTCGCCTGGTCTGGATCTATATGAGGGGCCATAGAGGAAGAGTAGAGGAGCATGGTGTATCCTACAAGGTATAATGGAGGGCCTTAACTGGCACTGACCATCTTTTATCTATGATTTCAGAAAGGTTGGTAAGAAAGCACCTCCATGAAGGCACTGAAGTGGTGTGATGGCTCAGTGGTTAGCACTGTTCCCTCAGCGCCAGGGACCTGGGTTTGATTCCACAATCGGGCAGCTGTAAATGTGGGTTTCCTCCCACAGTCCAAAGGTGTGCAGGCTAGGTGGATTGGCCATGCTAAGTTTCCTGCAGTGTTCGGGGATGTGTAGAATAGGTGGTTTATCGGGGGATGGATTTGGGTGGGTGCTCTGAGATCAGTTTGAATTTGTTGGGCCACACCGTTTGAATTCTATTCTATGGTATGAAGGACCTCTCTCAGTTACTTTACTATCCATTGTAGGATGGTGTTGCTTTCAAGCTGCAACGCAAGGTTTCGGATTGGCTCTCTAGCTTCAAAAGCAAAACCACTGGATTGGCTTATTATTATTATTTGGATTGGGAAGCTGTATCTGTGAAAACATCAAAGGGTGACTCTTCCTATTAGATCGGGTTTAAGATGCGGAAATAGTCCTGATGCTGCTTTCACGCTCACTGAGGGAAAATCCAGCTCCTGGTCTTATCACAAGTTGCATGGCTATTAGTGGAACTGAAGATGGGTGACCATGAGCAACTCTGGGCCTAGATGGCTGACTCGAGACAGTCTGGCACAGTGTAATTAGCTGGCTGAAAGGGAGCAGCAACGTGGGATGGCAAATACTGCATTTCAGAGAGGGGCCAGTGCATTCATACACCTTTGCACAATCTCCCCTTCCCACAGCAGTGTCTCAGTCATATTGACTGATTCCTGAAGTGCTGTGACACCCTGCAAGTTTCTATGAGAACTGATATTTGCATCCGTGATGGCAGCAGTCTAAGCTTCTGATGCTGCATCCAGACACTCAGTGGCTTACGCTTGTGCTGCAATGAAAGCCGAGTCATTGCTACTAGATGGTATGGTTGTGGGGAGTGTTGCTGAATAAAGAGACCTTGGAGTGCAGGTTCATGGTTCCTTGATAGTAGAGTCACAGGTGGATAGGACAGTAAAGAAGGCATTTGGTATGCTTGCTGTTATTGGTCAGTGCCTTGAGTAAAGGAGTTGGGAGGTCATGTTGCAGCTGTACAGAACATTGGTTTGGCTACTTTTCCAGTACTGCGTGCACTTCTGGTCTCCCTCCTTTGGGAAGGATGTTGTGAAACTTGAAAGGGTTCAGAAAAGATTAATAGGAATGTTGCCAGGGTTAGAGGGTTTGAGCTATAATCACCACCACAATGCATCTCACCTTTAAGTTGTGCAGGTTAACTATTACTGGTGCTAGCATGTCACATTTTGAGCCACCAACTGAGGTGTGTCGTCACTCAGCATGATGGTTACGGCCAACTGTACCCGATGATCATAATGGGAATATCATAATAGTGCACCATAAACGCTGCCTCTGTTTGTGGAGCCTGACCAATTCAGCTTCTCTTCTCTCTTAGCCAGCAATGATGATCCACAATTTTCTGGAGTTCAATGTATGGGAGACAAAAGCCATCTTCTTTTCCCCTCTGCCATAAACTTCCAGCATTAATTCCATGTCCTTTCCCTAACTTTGAATGAAATGAGAGTTTCAAGCCTGCACTTGACAGCAGTGGATCATTTTGGTTGCTGCCGAATAAAGGGATGTTGGGTGAACAGTAGAGGTGACTGGCCCTCTCAGAAGGCTGTCAGCTAGATCTTTAGCTCTTTTTGTCCCGTTCCTCTGATTGTGGTGCTTTGTCTATCTCCTTTGCTTTTACCCCATTATTGGCAGCTGTGATGCCAGTCATCTAGAACACACGATCGGGACTTGCCTTCCCAAACCACTGTGGCTTTCTACCTCAGTCTGCTCTTTTAAAGTTCACAGGGTACATTTTTCACTGAAAGATTGAAAGGTTATCAGTGGTCGACAGGAATGTGGATTTGATATTAAAGTATGTTCTGCCATGGTCTAGAGTGGAGCAGACTCAACGAGCTGAATAGTCTGCTCCAGCTCCTAATTTGTCCATATGTTGGGAATCCTTTCTCTGAAAACCACAGGACTAACTGCTTTTCGGGTGAAGGATACTTTTGGTTTTCAGGATACGCTGGCCTGACTGTCCAAAATCTTATACAAACCATCTCACAACTAAGAGCGAATTATTTATTTAACTCTTGGATTTGTTGTACTCTAGTCTTTTGGGGGATGGCTTCACTTTATCTTTATCAAAAACCTAATGGTATCTGTAAGCATTTTCCCATTAACTCTGAATTTATTATTCTTCATCAAAAAGAAATTTGCTGGAAAAGCTCAGCAGGTCTGGCGGCATCTGTAGAGGAGAAAACAGAGTTAACATCCCGGGTCTGGTGACCCTTTCTCAGAACTGATGGTGGCTGGGAGGTGGCTGGGAAAATGTCAGTTTATATGCAGAAAATAGGGAGGTGGGTGGGGTAGAGTGTAAACGTTAGGATAGAGCCCAAAGAGAGAGAAAGACAGTTGGACAGACAAAGGAGATGCTAACGATCAGGCTGGGAGGGTGAGTAGTTCTAAATGGGGACTGTTAGTGACTAACAACAGTGAGTGTGTGCTGGCAGGCCATGTGGTAACAAGGCCAGTTGTGTGTGGTGGGGGGCTGGGAAGTGGGAGAGTGTAGGCCCTAAAATTATTGAACTCAATATTGAGTCCAGAAGGCTGTAGGGTCTCCAAGTGGAAAATGAGATGTTGTTCCTCCAGCTTGCGTTGGGCTTCACTGGAACACTGTAGCAAGCCAGAGACAGAGATGTTGGCCAGGGAGCAAGGTGGTGCGTTAAAGTGGTCAGCAACAGGTAGTTCAGGGTCTTTTTTGCGGGTAGAATGAGATGTTCTGTGAAGTGCCCTCAAGTCTATGCTTCATTTCCCCTGTGTAGAGGAGACCACATTGTGAGCAGCAAATGCAGTAGACTAGATTCTGGGAAATGCAGGTGAACTGTTGCTTCACCTGGAAGGTATGTTTGGATCCTTGGATACTGGGGCGGGAGGATGTAAATGTGTAGGTGTTGCACCTTCGCTGGTTACAGGGGAAGGTGCCGTAAGGCTGTGGGGGGGGGAATGTTGGGGGTGAAGGAAGTGTGGACCAGGGTGTCCTGTGGAAGGCGGACAAGGGAGGGGAGGTGAATGTGTGTCTGGTGGTGGCATCTCACTGGAAGTGGCAGAAATGGTGTCTGATGATCTTCTGGATGTGGATGCTGGTGGGATGGTAGGTGAGGATAAAGGGGCACCCTATCGCTGTTGTGGGAGGGAAGAGAAGGGGTGAGGGCGGAAGTGCGGGAGATGGGTCGGATCTGATTGAGGGCCCTGTCGATAACAGAGCTGGGTAATCCTCGATCGAGGAAGAAGGTAGACATTTCGAAGGCTCCCTTGTTGAAGTTGGCCTCATCTGAACATATGCGACAGAGATGGAGGACCTGAGAGAATGGAATGGAGTCTTTACAGGAAATGGGGTGTGAGGATGTAGGTAGCTGTGGGAGTCAGTGGGTTTGTAATGGATATTCATGGCCAGTCTATACCCAGAAATGGAAACAGAAATGTTGAGGAAGGGAAGGGAGGAGTCAGAGATAGACCAGGTGAAAGTGAGGGCAGGGTGGAAACTGCAGGTGAAATTGATGAAGTTTTCCAATTTTAGACGAGAGAGGGAAGCAGAACCGATGATATCATTGAAGTATCGGAGAAAGAGTTATGGGTGGGGTCCAGAATAGGACTGGAACAAGGAATGTTCCACGTACCCCACGAAGAGACAGGCATCACTAGGGCCCATGTGGGTACCCATGGCAACCCGTCTTACCTGAAGAAAATGACAGGAGTTGAAAGAGAAGTTGTTGAGGGTGAGGGCAAGCTCAGCCAAGCGGAGGAGGGTGGCGGTGGGTCGGGATGGTTCAGGTCTTTGTTTCAGGAAGAAGCGGAGAGCCGTAAGACCCTCTTGGTGGGGAATGGATGTATAAAGGGATTGCACATCCATGGGAAAGAGGAGGTGGCTGGAGCCGGTAAACTGGAAGCTTTGAAACCGGTGGAAGGCGTCAGATGAATCACGGATATATGTGGGTAGGGCTTGGACCAGGGGGAGAAGACTGAGTCAAGGTAGGAAGACGTGAGTTCTGTGGGGCATAAGCAGGCTGAAACAATGGGTCTACCTGGACAGTCCTGTTTGTGGATTTTTGGCAGGAGGTAGAAACGAGCTGTGTGGGGTTGGCGGACTATTAGCTTGGAAGCGGATGGGGGGGAGATCGCCAGATGAAATGCAATCCGTAATTGTCATGGATATAATGGCCTGATGTCCCATGGTGGGGTTAAGGTCCAGGGGAAGGTAGGAGGAGGTATCTGAGAGCTGGCACTCAGCCTCTGCATGGCAGAGGTCAGTACACCAGACAACAGCAGCACCACCACCCTTATCGGCAGGCTTGATGACAAAGTTAGGGTTAGGGTCCTTAATGAACTTTGGGCACTGTTCTTCGCCCCTGAGCTCAATTCTTTGGACAAGAGACCTCTTCCCGTCCCACAGATCCCTTTGCCCAACTCCAACCATCACCCTCCACCTGGACCCCTCCTTCTGGCCTTTTACCTGCACTCCATCTTTTCATTGAGAACTGTCGATGTGACATGAGTCCTCAATTTCACTGACCCTCTCAACAAATCCCATCTATCTCCCTCTGAACTGACTGCACTCCATGCACTCATATCTAACCCTGACTTTGTCATCAAGCCTGCCGATAAGGGTGGTGCTGTTGTTGTCTGTAACTGGCAAAGGTGCAACACCTGCACATTTACCTCCTCCCTCCCCACTATCCAAGGGCCCAAACATCCCTTCCAGGTGAAGCAACACTTCACCTGCACTTCCCAGAATCTGGTCTACTGCATTTGCTGCTCACAATGTGGTCTCCTCTACACAGGGGAAATGAAGCATAGACTTGGCAACCGTCTCATAGAACATCTACATTCTGCTCACAAAGAAGTCCCTGAACTACTTGTTGCCTACCACTTCAGTGCACCACCTTGCTCCCTGGCTGACATCTCCGTCTCTGGTTTGCTACAGTGTTCCAGTGAAGCCCAACGCAAGCTGGAGGAACAACACCTCATTTTCTGCTTGGGGACCCCACAGCCCTCTGGACTCTATATTGAGTTCAATAATTTTAGGGCCTACACACTCCCATGCCCCAGCCCCCCACCACACACAACTGGCCTTGTTACCACAGAGCCTGTCACTACACACCCCCTGTTAGTCACTAACATCCCCATTAACAACCATTCACCCTCCCAGCCTGATCGTTAGCAACTCCTTTGTGTGTCCAACTGTCTTTCTCTCTCTTTGGGCTCTATCTTATCGTTTACACCCTACTCCACCCACCTCCCTGTTTTCCGCATATAAACTGATGTTTTCCTAGCCACCATCAGTTCTGAGGAAAAGTCACCGGACCCGAGACGTTAATTCTGTTTTCTCCTCCACAGATGCCGCCAGACCTGATGAGCTTTTCCAGCAACTTTGTTTGTGTTCCTGTGTCTGTATTTGTACTCACTGCTGTACGCTGTGCCTGTAGCTGTGCTTTTTTGTAGGTCTTTCATTATCTCTTTAACATGTTCGTACATATTCAAATACTTTTCCAAGTGAACCACATTTCTCTTTTCTCTGTTGGATCTATGGGTGCTGTCGATTCTTATTCCATACTTTATCTGTTTATTCATCATTCAGTTTGAATTTTCTACTTTTTGGTTTCATGACTGTCTTGCATTCTCAATGTTATATATGTAAAGATGTTCTGTATGTTCTTTACTGTGATATTACTGAACAGCTTTACAGGTCAATTTGCCTCTGTTGTTTCCTGAACGTTTTAAAAGGAAATTTTTTAAGGTGCTCTACTTGACTGTTTATCACAGCTATTTTTGAATCTCAAATTCTGTTCGATTGATTTATCCTGTAGTCACAGTTGGTCAGGGTTGCCAGAATTTTTTGTGATTCTGGTACTAGGTTGAGATGAATATGATCTCCTGTAATGTTCTGGGGCATGCAACAGTCTTATGGTTCATCTACATCTGACTTGAGACGCCTTGGATTTCCCAATTTACATTGAGTTACATATTAGAATAACGTGTCTTACTTTATTTTTAAAAAAAGTTTCTGCGTAAATCAAACCCTCTCTCTTGATGATCGATAGGTAATCCTGAGCATCAGTGTAGACATTTTTCAGTTCATGATGGATTTGTCGTGTGCCCATAGCAATTTATTCTGTTTCTTTTTGCATCCTAGAGTCACAGAGTCATGGAGATCTACAGCAATGGAAACAGACTCTTTGCTCCAGCCTGTCCGTGCCGACCTGATATCCCAAACCAATCTAGTCCCATTTGCCAGCACTTAGTCCATATCCCTCCAAACCCTTCCTATTTGTATACACGTCCAGATGCCCTCTAAATGTTGTAATTGTACCAGTCTACAGTACTTCCTCTGCAAGCTCACTCCATACATGCAACTCCTTCTGAGTGAAGAAGTTGCCCCTAAGGTGCCTTTTAAATTTTTCCCCTCTCACCTTAAACCTATGCCCTCTGCCACCCTTGGCATTTCACCCTATCTGTGTCCTTTATGATTTCAGAAACTTCTATAAGGTCACTTCTCAGGCTCTGACACACCAGGGAAAACAGTCCCAGCACATTCAGCTTTTCCCTATAGCTCAAACCCTCCCAACCCTGGCAACATCCTCTTAAATCTTTTCTGAATCGTTTCAAGCATCACAACATTCTTCCTATAGTAGGGAGACCAGAATTGCGCACAGTATTCCAAAATTGGCCTCGCCAACGTCCTGTATGCCTGCAATATGACCTCCAAACTCCGATACTCAATACACTGAGCAATAAAGGCAAGTGTACCAAATGCCTTCTTCACTATCCTATCTACCTGCGACTCCACTTTTGAGGAATTATGAACCTGCACTCTAAGGTCTCTTTGTTCAGTAACATTCTCCAGAAACTTACTATTGGGTGTATAAGTCCTACCCTGATTTGCCTTTCCAAAATGCAGCGCCTCACATTTATCTAAATTAAACTCCATCTGCCACTCCTCGACCGATTGGCCCATCTGATCAAGGTTTTGTTTTACTCTGAGGTAATCTTCTTTCCTGTCCACTACACCACCAACTTTGGTGTCATTTGCACACCTTCTATGTTCACATCCAAATCATTTATACAAATGACTAGAAAACCCGTGGACCCAGCACCGATCCCTGTGGCACACCGCTGGTCACAGGCTTCCGGTCTGAAAAGCAACCCTCCACTACAACTCTCTGTCTCCTAACTTTGAGCCAGTTCTGAACCCAAAATGGCTAGTTCTCTCTGTGTTTCATGAAATCTAATGTTGCTAACCTGCCAACCATGCAGAACCTTGTTGAATGCCTTATTAAAGTCAATATAGATCACGTTCACAACTCTGCCCTCATCAGTCCTCTTCGTTACTTATTTAAAAAACTCAATTAGATCAGTGAGACATCATTTCCCACACACAAAGCCATGTTGACTATCTCTAATCAGTCCTTGCATTTCCAAATACATATAAATGCTGTCCCTCAGGAACCCCTCCATCAAGTTGCCTACCTCTGATGACCGGTTCACCGGTGTACAGCTCCCTGGCTTTTCCTTACCACCTTTCTAAAGGAATGGCACCATATTAGCCAAACTCTGGTGTCCTAGCACATCACCTGTGGCTATCGTTGATACAAATATCTCAGCATGGGGCCCAGCAATCACTTCCCTAGCTTCCCATAAAGTTCTACAGTACACCTGATCAGGTCCTAGGGATTTATCCACCTTTCTTTTACATCACAGATGCATAGCAATACCATCTTGCAATCTGCCTACTCTACATTTTAAAACTATTTTCAGAACTGAAATGAAGGCAGCAAAGTCGCAGTGTACAATTTTCATGGCTGAAGTAGTGCAAAGTTAGTAGACAAACCATTCAGAATCCACACAGAAAATCACAAGGAATGTTTGTGCATGAATTTTGGAGCAGTTTGGTTTACCTGTAGCTAGATCAGATCAGAGACACCAAAGCTAATCTAAAATTAAACTGACTACTTCACCCTTTTCAAGTTAAAAAAGCTAATCCTTCCTGTTCTCCAGTCCAGCATATCAACTGGACTTTAAAGAGAACAATCCTGAGGCAAAAGATTGTAATACAAAATCATTTCCAATGTCCTTCAATTGTGGAGAACATGTGGCTGAATTTTCAGGTTCTGAAATGTGATAAAATGAAAGTTAAATGGTGAAAATGGAATGGAACAATGGCCTAGACAGTAGTATTCCACTTCCATTCCTGACCCTGACGATTTTTCTGAGGTTAGTGGGAGAGCAGGGTTGTTGATTCAAAAGTCGTCACCACATCTGTCAGTGGCCTGTCTTGAACAAGTCATGAGGGAGCCTATTAGGAGCCCATCTTCTGACATCTCAAGATGATCATGGTGCTGGTTGACCTCCAAAAGTTCTCTGAGGATGGCCAGTTGCAACCTGGCAGGAACATGGGCTGCTGTGCTGAAATGGCTTCACTTAATGCAAAAAAAGTGTAAGCTTGCACAGAAGATCAGAATACCCTTTGCATTACCCCAGAATAGCCTTCTCTGGGATCATTCTGGGCATACTCTTCTCGAAGACTGATCCTGTGAAAGTTGTGCTTCATGGCAATGCTGGGGATAACATGAGCTGAAATCGAACCTGCTTCCTGATTCCCAGCTTCAATGGAAAAACCTTCAACCTGAGAGTTTATTTGAGCAAATTAAAATGGAGTAAAATTTCCACTTCAAAGCAAAGGATTTTGACTGCTTTTCAGGGGACGCAATGGCCTCGTGATATTCATACTGGACTGTTAATACAGAGACCCAGATAATGTTCTGGGGACCTGGGTTCAAATCCTGCCATGGCAGATGGTAGAATTTGAGTTCAATAAATAGCTGAAATTAAGAATCTAATGATGACCATGAATCCATTGTTGATTGCCAAGGGAAAAACCCATCTGGTTCACTAATGTCAATTAGGGAAGGAAGCTGCCATCCTTACCTGGTCTGGTCTACATGACCCACAGCAATGTGGTTGACTCTTAACTGTCCTCTGGGCAATTAGGGATGGGCAATAAATGCTACCGAGCCAGCGATGCCCTCATCCCGTGAATGAATCAATAAAAACACCTACACTCCATCCACCAAAGGGCTCTTGATTAAAAGTCTCACACTGAGTCACAAGTGAATATATAACTGGAAATACAAGAATACACTGTTAAGAAAGGAAGTTAGGGGGCTGCAGTGCTTCCACTTCGTCAAATTTAGAAACTCAGCTAATTATTCTTAATTCACATCAGTGCTGTAATTCAATTCATACTAAGTTTTACAGTGCCACTATTTTTCACTTATGTGTAAACAAATTTTAACAGATACTGAATCATAGGAAAAATGCTAAAGTCGCATGTGATGAACATCCTATAGAAGACAACACCACTATTATTACCTACCTTTAACTTCTGTGATGAATAGCAGGGAACATTTTCAAATATATAATTTTATTTTACAGCCATAATTTTTCAAGTGTAAACACCTGTAAATATACTACCAATAGAAATATACGATGTGGCAGCATATTTCAAAAGAATAAATGGTCCTACTTTAGAAAGGAAATGAAAGACTAACTTGGAACTGATACTTTCTGATCATTATGATTATTCATATAATTATTTATGAGCGTGTACCAGATTAATCAATACTGCTGGCGATCCATTCCCACTCATTAAGTTGATAATGTCTGAAGCATAAAATGTCTCTGCATTTCAGTCTGAGCTATGTATAAAGAACAGATGTTTCTGCACAGAGGCATGCCCTAAAATTTCCTCCTTTATCAGTAACACACTGAAGTAAAGAATAAACAGCAAAGGACTTTCAAATGCAACCACAAAGAATACAAACAAAAGCAGCAAGTATGGAAAATTAACATTTCCTATCACTCACCCGCTGTTCCATTTGATATAATTGAAGTATTACTCAGGTTGGCCTTGTCCAGTTTTGAGCCAGCAGAAGTATCACTACTGCTCACTCGATTGTGCGGACTTGCTAGGTCCTGCATTTCCATAGACCTGTCGGGACATGAAAATTTCTTTGGTCACAATTATAAGTAAAACATTCAATGTGGAGCTATATAGTTTTTGAGTAGCTCCCAACACTTCAAAAAAACTTATGTTACTGTTATCACAAAATGTTTCAAAGACAGTGAAATGATCACCTTGTGAGTAATTTGCACAATCTTTATGTAACTTAGTTTATTTGTTTCAAAAACAGGGAAAAAAAAACAATTTATTTCTTGCTTTAACCTTTACTGACATGTTTGTGGATCTCAGGACCTTGCTAAGGCACCACTTTGCTGCCCAAAATACATTTATGCTCCTTTTATTGTATCACATTTCATTCATGCTATAGATGTAACAAAATTCCCCAGTGCAGTGCCTTCAAATGAAAGCATTGATTTCTACTCGAAATTACGTCACACTGGCATGTGCCATGCCCTTGAGAAGAGACAATTTACCCATTTGAAGTCAAAATAGAGTTTTTTGCACCATAAATGACCAACCTTTCTATGTGACTTTCTTTAGAAATCAGCTCAATTTCTAGCAGCCTTAAAATAAAGAGCCTTATTTGCTTCCGTTACAAGATATAAATAATTGTAATTATATAGTGCATATGTTTTAATTTTTAAAAACCAGGAAAAAAAACAAATAAAATCCACTATAGCAACAGTTAAAAACATTGAAGTGCATTTAAAATATTAAATGATTTCCAAACATTTACCTTTTGGTGCATTTGATTTTTCAAGAGTCAGGAATAAAGGGACATATGTAAAGAACCAGAGAAACCTATGCATTCTCCAATCTTGTTTCACAAAATGTGCAGGGGTAATAGGAGATTCATATCTAACTGCCATCTTTGCATATTTTTCTTTCCTTTGTGCATGTATCGCAAAACAAACTCTCCTGATTGGACAAAGATGGGATGGTTGGCTGGAATCCAATGCCAAATAGTCTCATTTGGTTCAAATTTTTCAGTATCTTGGAAAGGTCACAACTCAATTTACTCTTGCAAGGTCATCTTCTGCACAAACTATACAACAAGTTATTGAGAATTAGAATGAAATTTTACCAATTGAATTCTTAGTTTCACTTCCATTTATGCTGATGATGACACCTTGCATCAATATAGGGGCAGTAGGCAATGCTTGTGAAGCCATGTGAACTCCACTGCTGCTCTCTGGCACCTCAGTGACCTTCCTTATACAACAGGGGATGGAACTCTGGGAGATGTTGCAAACACTGCCTTGTTCAGATTGGATGCAGCCTGGCACCTCAAAGCTCATGGCAATGATCATTAGCGTAGCCAATGGTGATGAGGGTTTTGCTGTGATCTGAGGCTGCAGTCATCATTAGCAGATTTTAGTGAATTAACAAAACAGAGGTATTTGCTTCACAGTGTCCTGTTCAGTTCCCACGATCCATGAGCACCAAGGTGGATAAGATCTTCTACTGAGGTCCATACGCCTGTTCCCTTTTCCATCTTTGAGCAGCCTGTCGTGCTCTGTGCCACCTCTGATCATTCCTCCCATCATGTTCCCAGCCAAAGCCAGTGAAAGTGCTGTGTTCATGTTCGGGAGAAAGTGGCTTGAGGCATACAGATCAAAGTCATTCAGCATGTGCCGCAATTCTTCCTGTCAAACACTTCCACAGTTGCAGAAAGAATTGGCAGATATCAATCAGCAGTTAACCTGAAAGCAGCTGATGATTCATTTAAACAGCGCCTGTGGGAAGATCCCTCGTGTTGTTGCATGCACGGTCAGTTGTATCAAGTTAACAGAGGATGTTGGCTTAAGCACTTTGTTTCAAAATGGCAGCAATGTCATCAAATCAGTGTTACATGCTGATTTGTATCACAATCTCTGCATGTTTCTGGTGGACACTGCCCATATGTGTTAATGCCCTCAGCAAAATGGAATCTGGAAGGGCTAGCTGTGTGCGAGAATACCATGGGTGCCATATTAGATGCCAAGACGTTAGGTGCAATGGAGCTGAATTGTGTAACAATGGTCTTTGGTTTGTCTCTTTTGTAAAATGGAGCAACTGATTAAAAGAACAATTGCTCCTTCTGTGGGTACAATAGCTGAAAATAGCACCTATTTTCAGGAAGGAGAGGCATCAAGCAGGAAACATTAGCTTTAGAAAGGACTCCACATTTTCTGATTAATCCATTGTTGCAGAAATAAAAGCCAGAAGGGTCACTTTCCTGGCAACTGAGGGCAGCAAGATGCAGAAGTGGTTGGTACAATCATTATGGATGGCTATATAGAGGTACCTCATTATGGAGGTAACAAGTATGTTAGACCAGGGAAACCCAGTAGACGTTATCTATCTAGACTTCCAAAAGGCCTTTGATACGGTGCCTCACAGGAGGCTGCTGAGCAAGGTGAGGGCCCATGGTGTTTGAGGTGAGCTACTGGCTTGGATTGAGGATTGCTTGTCTGACAGAAGGCAGAGAGTTGGGATAAAAGGCTCTTTTTCGGAATGGCAACCGGTGACGAGTGGTGTCCCGCAGGGTTCAGTGTTGGGGCTGCAGCTGTTCATATTATATATTAATGATCTGGATGAAGGGACTGGGGGCATCCTATGGAAGTTTGCCGATGATACGAAGATAGGTGGACAGGCAGGTAGTACTGAGGAGGTGGGGAAGCTGCAGAAAGATTTCGACAGTTGAGGAGAGTGGTCCAGGAAATGGCTGATGAAATTCAATGTGAGTAAATGTGAGGTTTTGCACTTTGGAAAAAAGAATACAGGCATGGACTATTTTCTAAATGGTGAGAAAATTTGTAAAGCAGAAGCACAAAGGGATCTGGGAGTGTTGGTCCAGGATTCTCTAAAGGTTAACTTGCAGGTAGAGACCGTGATTAAGAAAGCAAATGTAATGTTGTCGTTTATCTCAAGAGGGTTGGAATATAAAAGCAGCGATGTGCTTCTGAGGCTTTATAAAGCTCTAGTTAGGCCCCATTTAGAATACTGTGTCCAATTTTGGGCCCCACACCTCAGGAAGGACATACTGGACCTGGAGCGTGTCCAGCGGAGATTCACACGGATGATCCCTGGAATGGTAGGTTTAACGTATGATGAACGGCTAAGGATCCTGGGATTGTACTCATTAGAGTTTAGAAACTTACAAGACAATGTATGGCTTAGAAGGGGTGGACACTGGGAAGTTGTTTCCGATAGGCGGGGCGACTAGGACCCATGGGCACAGCTTTAAAATTAGAGGGGGTAAATTTAAAACTGAAATGAGACGATATTTCTTCAGCCAGAGAGTGGTGGGCTTGTGGAGTTCATTGCCATGGAGTGCAGTGCAGGCCGGGACGTTAGATGCATTCAAGGCAGAGATCGACAAATTCTTGATCTCACAAAGAATCAAGGGCTACAGGGAGCGTGCAGGGAAGTGGAGTTGAAATGCCCATCAGCCATGATTTAAATGGCGGAGTGGACTTGATGGGCCGAATGGCCTTACTTCCACTCCTATGTCTTATTGTCTTATGGTCTTATTGCTGATGCAGTCAGTAGTGTCTCCAACACCGAAAATAGTGCTACATAGTACAGCATGAGGTTAAATGACTTATAGGATTGGCCAAGGTAACTATTATCCCTGCACAGCCTGTAACACGTTATTATTCCGTCTTAACTGGGTAAAAAAAAACTCACTATTCAGAGGAAATGCCGAAATCAATAACGTACTTTGTTGGTTTCATACTAAACTCAGAGTCCAAACTCACATTGCTAATTAGAGTTTGGTAACAAGGGATTATATGGACTCTGCATAGAGAAAAGTTTCAAGATATCTAGAAGCTGACAAGATTGTAATTATGTGTTTAAGAAAGATGTGTGAGTAACACGCAGGTTCCTCGAATACTGCATTCTCTCTTTAAGAAGGAAACAGCTGCATAAGAAAAGAAACCAAACAACTGACTGGAGGTGAAGCATTGATTTTAAAAAGCTTTGATTGCACTTAAGAATGATGAATTTCAGAGTAACATGACAGGATACAGGATAAGGAAAAGTATAAGTGAGGTGCCAATATCAGATTGGTATAGAGGTTCAGAAAGTGAAGCAAATCCATGGGAACATCACCATCTGTAAACCTACCTTTAAGTCACACACCTTCTTGGCACGGAACTATGTCACTGGTCCTTTAAATGTTAATTTAAATAATATTTGGCTCTTCCATTTTTCTTAACAAACTGTACAACCTTATATTTCCCCACATTATATTCCTTCTGGTCAGTTTTCACTTACTCCCTTAACCTGTCTATATCCCTCTGCAGACTCTTTATGCTACCCTCATCGAATGTCTTGCCATCTACTTTTGTGCATTGTACAAACTTGGCTGTCGTGTAATCACTTCTGTCATTCAAGTTATTAATATATATTGAATATAATTGTTGCTTCACACTGGTTTCTGTTGCATTCTGCAGGTTGCTATCCTGAAAATGCTTCATTCACTCCAACTGTCTATCTTCAATGTGTTAGCCAATCTTCTATCCATCTGTGCTACTTCAACACCATTGGGTTTATCTTATTAAGTAGCCCTATGTTCAACACTCTATGGAAAGTTCAAATTTATAACATCTACTGCTTCCCCTTTATCAATCCTGCTTGTTAACTCCTCGAAGAATTCCCATTAATTTGTCAGGCATGATTGCATGATTTCCCTTTCATTAAGCAATGTTGACTCTGCTTGATTACATTATGTGTTTATAAATGGTCTTTTACTTAGAAAAGACTCAAACATTTTCCCCAATCACAGATATTAAGCTAACTGGCCCATAATTACCAAAAGAACAGCAGATGCTATAAATCAGAAACAAAAACAGAAGTTGCTGGCAAAGCTCAGCAGATCTGGCAGCATCTGTGAAGATAAAATCAGAGTTAACGTTTCGGGTCCAGTAACCCTTGAGTTCTGAGGAAGGGTCACCAGACTTGAAATGCTAACTCTGACTTTTTCTTCACAGATGCTGCCACACCTGCTGAGTTTTTCAAGCAACTTCTGTTTTTGTCCCTGTGTCGTGGCCCATAATTACCCGCTTTTGGTCTACCTCCCTTTGTGAGCAGGTGTGTTACATTGGCAGTTTTCTAATCTATTGTGACTTTTCCAGAATCTAAGGACTTGTGGAAGTTTACTGACAATGTGTTCGCTATTTGAGTAGGTACTAATGATAAAGTGGGATATATTCCAGGCCATGAAGTCACAAATTGTGATTGAATACAATTCTGCTGCTGCTGATTGCCCAATGTGCCTCATGAATGAATGGTTTTGCATTGCTAGGTCTGTTCAATGTCTGTTTTATTTAGCTTGATGGTCCTGCTTTACACATAACGGACGGTACCCTCACAAAGATGGGACTTTGTCTCCGTTTGTTCTATGCAGTGACTGCTTCTCTCAATACTGTCTTGGAAGACAGTTAGATTGACAAGACAACTTTCAGGAGATTTTTCTCTCCAGGCAGAGTAGATGCACTCAGGATGTTTTCTCAGAATCTACAGAGACATTACCATTTCCAGTGCCTACTTTGATACCAGGTGTTTTCTCTAGTTTAATTTGTTTCATTAGACTGACAGCTGAATACAACTGGCAAACAAGGTAATTTTAGAGGGGAGTTAGGAGTTAATCACATTGCTGTGGCCCTGTCACGTGTAGCTGTTACAACACAGGAACAGGCAGCTGAACCGAATCAGCCTTTCTAACCTCGATATTCACAATACAGTAAAATTAAACCATTGAACAACCCACAGTCACTTCAATGGTTCCTAAACAGACCCTTGGATAACCTTTTGCAGACTTTGAGAATGATTCATTACCAGACACCGGTTTTCTTTATCTTAAACATAAGTTTTTACTGCTTACTACGTATCTTCATATACCTTTATCAGACAGAAAATTAAACAACATGTTATCGAATTAATAGTTTAAATGAGAAACCTTTGTTTTTAGCCCCATTCACACAAAAGACAGTCAAATAAACACAGTTAAGGTATAAGTGAAGGGAACTAACAAACCCGGCCAGGTTACTTAAATGGCTTTCACAATACGTTGCTTCACAGGTGTAGACGTGGACTCCTTAGTAGCTTTATTGAAACTGCCGATCAGGGTCACCTTCTGAGTTCACTCAGGCAAATGCAACAATACTTCTAATTTAGATTTCTACTCTTTGGGACGCCAGAAGGTGATGTTGTGCATTAGATAGGGAGCTTTCAAATCTTTATGCTGTGTTGTCAGCAGGTCATCTCCTCTGAAAGCACAATCTTCCTGAGGCCTTAATTACCACTCAATAACTGACTCCTACCTGAACACAGGGTGGCTTCCAAGCTGGCTTGAACCGATATTGACTTCCTTAATAACCAACTTCTGCTATCTGTTGAAACACAATGCTCTTTTCTGGGGTCGCTGTGTCTTTTGTAACTCTTTTAGTCAATGCTCAGCCTGCAATTAGCCTCCAGGCTTAACCTCACAAACAAAAAGCTTGTTTGGTCTGTTCTTTTCCTCTGACCACAAGCTGTTTCAAAGTCCACAAGTCATTCTCAGCTGGCATTTCCAGTTAACAATTCCAAACCAAATTCAATAAAAGAATAAAAATAATGAGAAATTGGTGACATTTCCAACATAGTCCAGACCAGGCACTGGTGTTCACCATGATTCACTAAAGGTCATTAGTGATCAGCCTTTGTTTGCTACAATTGATAGTGTTCTTTTTAATATTCATTCATGGGAAGTGATTTTGCCCAATCTAGTTGGCCTTGATAATGTAGTGAGGAGCTGACTTCTTGAACCACTGCAATCCATTTGGTGTAGTTAAAACCCACCAAAGGTTACACTGTTGCCATTAGGCTATCTTTTAATTCCAGATTTTATTGATTTCAAGTCTTAATACCTGCCACGGTAGGATGTGAACCCATTCTCTCAGAACATTAGCCTGCAGTTCTGGATCACTAGTCCAGTGATGCTATCACTTACACTGGCAGCATCTGTGAAGGGGGAAAACAGAGTTGACGTTTTGGATCCAGTGACCCTTCCTCAGAACTGATGGTGGCTGGGAAATGTCAGTTTAGATGCAGAGAATAGGGAGGTGGGTGGGTTAGGGAGTAAACTATAGGATAGAGTCCAAAGAGAGAGAAAGACCGTTGGACAGACAAAGGGGTTGCTACCAATCAGGCTGGGAGGGTGAATGGTTGTTAATGGGGATGTTAGTGACTAACAACAGGGGGTGTGTAGTGGCAGGCTATGTGGTTACCATGGCCATAGCCATAGGCTGAGCTTTTGTTTTTGTTCCTGATTTACAGCATCTGCAGTTCTTTCGTTTTTTATATCAATTACACTACTTGCCATTAGGGATGCCCATAATCATTCCACAGAAATCTACCATTTTGAACTGATGCATGGTTATGAGGAGGAAGCCCCTTAAAATTGCGTCATAGAAAATCTAGGTAATGCGTATCAGTTGGCTAAACAGTATTTGAAATATTTGCAACCAGAGTAGATAAAATGCTAAAGCTACACATTGTGTTGCTTGGGACGTGAATTTATATTGTTATTTCTTCCTGGGGAACTATTAAAAACAAAGTTCACCGGGCCTTATCAAAGCACAAATAAACAATGCTGATGGGAATTTTATGGTGTGTACTCCAAATCCGAGAAAATTTCAGTGTGCATATCAAGTTAATATGTTAAAGTGATTCTATGCCAGGGATGACAGCCAGAAGTGTATTTACAGTAGTTACAGAAGTAGGGAGTGAAAATTAAATATCTGCTTAGGTAATGTGGAGATGCATAAGATGGTAGATGTAATATTGTTACCTCCTTGAAAACTATCAAAACAACTTATGAAAGTTACTTAGATTTATGAATTGATTTGTGTAAACAAATCATGAAAATGTCTTTTGCTACTCATGATGTGAATACAAAGGATGTGTTACCCATAAAACAACATCCTCATTGAGTTAGCTCACAGGTCTTGGATAAATTGAGTGAAGAGATCAAGATCATGATAGACAATGGCATTATTGAACTGAATCACCTAAGCTGGAGATAACCTATTGTGATAATGCTGATTAAAAACTTAAAGAACTGCGGATGCTGCAAATCAGGAACAAAAACAAAGTTGCTGGAAAAGTTCAGCAAGTCTGGCAGCATCCGTGAAGGAAAAAAACAGTTAACGTTTCAGGTCCAGTGACCCTTCCTCAGAAGGAAAATGCTGAAACCAGATGGATCAAAACAACTGTGTATGATATTATGATCCCAGATAATGGCAATACTGGACAATTGAGATTCCATGACAGAACATGGCTTGATGGGCCTTGAGTATTATTTTTGCAATTTCTCTACCATGGTGGTCACTGACTAAACATATTCAAAAGAGACTGTCAATGTACTTTTAACAAAAGAATATAAAAATATTTTCTACTAAAATGAACAACAACACAAACTCTATTATACTATACAAGAACTAGTTGAAATGATCTTGATACCAATACCAGAAATAAAGATGAAACTCTTTTACCCTCAACAACAACTTTACCTGCACCAAAACTTCAATAAAGGGCAACCCTGTTTCCACTTTACGATCCTTTATTTGGTTAGCACAGCTAGATTGGGCTACTTTTCAGCAAACCTCTGCTTTCATTTGATGCAATTTCTTTAGTTAATGACTCATCCTGAGACCCTTAAACAAATTGCTAACGTGGTTCGCCTATTTCTTTGCAAGGGTTCCTTAAAGCCCTCTCTCACTAACTTCTGTTTCTAGATCTTTTCTCTCACTGACATTAAGCTACTCATTCTCATTTGATTCTATCTGGCAGAGACTGCCAAACAGTCACAGGCTTCTTTTTTTCTCTCTGAATATCCTACTTCTTTCCCTGAATGAAGCCTGCACACCCTAAATTTTTGGATAGTTCGTGCTAAAATAACTTATTTCCGTTCCGGTCCCCTGTATTATAGGTAACCTCATTACAAAGAAACTATCCAATTGTTTGTCATTTCTTATCCCTTTGTTTCCAAGGAACTTAACAAAGATTTGAAAAGCCTCATAAAATGTGTTTTCAGACATTGCACTGAAATTAGAAATGCAACTAAAACTATGTTTCCTTTTCTAACACACAAATAGAAATATACATCAGACATAAAAGTTATATATGGTTCTCTCCACTTTAGAAAAGTGGAAAGCAGAATAAACAAGGTGAAAAACAATGGAGTCAAAATTCAAAATAAAATTAAGATGGCTAACAAAATTAATAAGACAAGTCTAAACATTTTGAATCTTAATGTGTGCAGCCTTTTCAATATAGTAGATGAATCAGCAGCACCGATAGAAGTGAACCGTTATAATAATGTTCGTGATTATGCCAACATATCTGCAGAGTTTCCCCAGGATGGGAACCAAACAGCCAGGGGTATTCATTATTTACGAGGGACAGATTAAAAGGTAAAGGAGGCAGGGTAGCATTGATGCAAATTTTTGCTTATATTGGATTTTTTAAATGAAACTTCACATAAGCTTATATACATCTCTAATTTCATGGATGATGGCCACCAATTAAATTAGTATTACTTGCAATAATTGAAGCAATGTAAAATTATTAATCATAAAACTGTGAAGACCAACTTACAGTTCGACATAAATGTTTAACATGGTTGTTCATTTAAGCAAAACATGTACTTATATATAGGCAGCACTTGAATGACTCATCCTAAATTACAACGGGGGGAAGTACAACAGCTGTACATAGGTAGGTCATTCAAAAATTATATTTTATTACTATTTTGTACATACAAGACTTGACTAGGCAGTTTTCTGTAGACAGACAGAGCTGTTGTTTTTTCTGCACATTTCAGTGCTACTCCAAGTATTGTGTAACCATCGGAGATTAGAGGCAGAGGGTAATTGTTTTCTGAAACATAATTCTGTGCCAATTTCTAAAATAATGATACTTGAGTGGAAAATTTGACATTAGCATGTTTTTTGGGGTATTTTGTAACAGATGGGATGTTTCCCACAACTTTAAATGAACATGACAGCAAAAAATGGGTCAATAAAGCATGTGGAAACAACATGATAAACTGCAGCTGCCAGTTCTGACTATTTCTGCGCTATCATTTTTGAGATAGGAAAGATAAAGCATGTGAATTTGGTAACCAATTCTAAATAAATAATTACTAATTGTTCAGATTTCATTAATGAGCTTTCAGAAAATGTGACAGTTTTCTATACGTAGCATGGAATTCTTGCCCTGATCTGGAGTTCATTCAATGATGCAGATGCAGCAGTTAAGCACTGGCACCTATCATGTTTAATAGTAAGGTTGCTGAATTTGCAGCGTTAATAGATTCAGTTTTGCTGTTGTTGGGAAGAGCTGCCCGAGAACATATGGGCTCACAACAGAAGAAGCACTTATCCCAACAATCAGTGTTGTGCTCATCACCATTTTAATCAGCTTTATGAAGTTTGAGCTAGTGAGCACTTTCTAAAGTGGAACACCAGACTGTTGAAAACTGTTACTCATTTTCCAAAGTCTAACTCAAAAATCTGCAAGTTTCGATATGCCAGTGAATGATTGTAAATAAAAAGGACAGCAATTAAATATAACATTTTCAATACAAATTACTAACATAACTTAGTACTGCTTTGCTTCTGAATCAAAAACTTAGCAGTTGATCATACTAAAGGGAACAGTTTGATCTGTTATCACAAATTTACATATATTTGTGCACATTTATGTTCTGCTTTATTTCCTGAAACTTGCTGCTCTCAGCTTTATAATCAACCTGTTAGGATGAGTCATGACATAAATCCATGGCCATCACATCCTGAGTTGGAACTAGAACTCAGGTTACCTGGCCCAGAGGTTGGAACATTACCACTATGCCACAAGACCCAAGTGTCTTGGCCCTATTTGACAGGTTAAAATGGCTGTTTCATTTCTTGAAAGATACAACATTAATACTATTAAAGGTTAAGTCCTGCTTAGTCTGATTTCTGAAGCTGACACAAAGATAGTCCCAGAGAATGATCTTGCCCTGCAATTATCTCATACAATTAATAGTTCTAATGTGACAATTAAAGCAAACAAATTGTGGGGAAATTAACACACCTGTTTCTAAAGGAAATACCCTCTTCCAAATCATCATCACCATACTTTTTTTTCACAAGTAAGTCATTTGGCTGGGTTTGAAATTGAGGACAGCAATTCACTTCTGGGAAAAAGATGGTTTGAGATCGTATAACTGTAATTCAATATGCAACTATCCCAATTGATTTCAGTATTACTGAAGATAATTAATGTAATTATACCCATATCAATGGCAGAATTCAATTAATAGGTTAGTGGTTAATGCAAACTTGTATCTCAGGCACAAATATGCTTTCACCGACGGGTGGATTTTGACAATAAACAACTCACAATATGTACCAATGACTTGATGAGGGGATTAAGTGTAATATCTTCAAACTTGCAATGACACAAATCTGGGTGGGAGGGTGAGCTGCAAGGAGGATTCGGAGGTTTTTCAGTGTGATTTGGACAGTCTGAGTGAGTGGGTAAATGCATGGTAGCTGCAGTATAATGTGGATTGATCTGTAAGGTTTTAATTAACAGGATACATTAAAGCCCAGCACAAATGAGTGACATCACAGGCAGACAAGAAGTTAATTGGTTGCTGATAACTGATAATTTGACTATCTTAATAGGTTACTTCCAGACTGAAGGTAAACCAGAGAACCATTTACAGAAGACAAACTAAAAAACCAGTTTGAAATTTTTAAAATTCCAATTAATTTGAATTCATGGGACATTGGCACCAGTAGTAGGGAAGGAGAAATCTGTTCAAATGGGATGGGCTTCACCCAAATTATACCTGGACAAGAGACCTGGCAAATCACAAAACTAGGGCTACAGATAGGGCTTTAAAGTAAATAATTGTGGGTTGAGTTCAGATGCATGGAAAATTAGGGAATGAGTCAAGTGGTGCAGGGCTGGGGAGGAGATGTTTTCAGAGTAAGTACAAGGACAGAGAATATGCAGAGGATCAGGAATCTAACTTCGAGCACACTACATAACAGGACAACTATGAAAAGTGGAACAGTCAATGCAGCACTGAGGGTATTGTACTTAAATGCACTGTGTATATGAAACAAGGTAAATGAGCTTATGGTGCAGATTGAAATTGGCAGGTATACGGTATCACAGAGAAGTGGCTGTAAGGGGCTCAGGGCTGGGGACTAAATATCCAAAGATACTATTGAATTAGTAGTATTGAAAGGACAGGCAGATGGACAGAGGAGATGGGATTACCTTGTTCATAAGAAATAAAATTAAGTTGCTATCAAGAAGTGATATATAGTGTCGGAAGTGTAGAATTTGTGGGAGTAGGGTTGAGAAACTGCAAAGGACAAAAGGCCCTGAATGGAGTTGTGAATGGGCCTCCTAGCAGTAGTCAGGATGTGAGGAAGAATGTAAATCAGGAGACAGAAAAGGAATGTAAGAAAGGCACTATTACAATAATCAGGGGAGACTTCAATATGCAGGTGGACTGGGAAAATTAGGTTGTTAGTGCATCTCCAAGAAAAGGAATTTGTGGAATGTCTTTGAGATGGTTTTGTTGGAGCAGCTGTAGTAGAACCCACCAGGGAACAGGCAATTCTGAATTTGGTCATGTGTAATGAGGCAGACTTGATTAGGGAGCTTAACATGAAGGAGCCCCAAGAGAGAAGTGACTGTAACATGATGGAATTCACTTAGTAGTTTGAGACAAGGAAGAGTGAATCAGATGTAATGGTAATACAGTTGAGTAAAGGTAACTACAAAGATATGAGGAAAGAGCTGGCCAGGGAAGATGGTGGAGCAGTAATGACAGGGTTTTCTGGGAATAATTTGGGAGGCACAGCCAAAATTCATCCCAAGGAGGAAGAAACATACCAAGGGGACGATGAGGCAACCATGGCTGATGAGGGAAGTTAGGGACAGCATTAAAGCAAAAGGAAAAGTACACAATGTGGTGTAGATTGGAGGAAGCCAGAGGATTGGGAAGCCTTGAAAAACCAGCAGAGGATAAGTAAAAAGCAATAAGTGGGGACAAGATGAAACGTGAGATTAGGCTAGCTAGTAGAAGAAATGAAGATTACAAAACCTTGTTTAGACAACTAAAAGATAAGACGGAGGCAAGAGTGGACGTTGGCCACTGGAAAATGAGGCTGGGGAAGTAGTAATGAAAACAAAGAAGTGACGGAGAAACTGAATGGATACTTCACATCAGTTTTCACAGTGAAAGACGTCAGCAGCATATCAGAATTTAAATAGAGTCACGGGTCAGAGGTGAATGTAATAGCCATTACTAAGGATAAGGTGCTTGTGAGGTTGAAAGGTCTGAAGGTGGATAAATCATTTGGACGAGGTGGACTACATCCCAGAGTTCTAAAAGGAGATAGCCGAGGAGATTGGGGAAGTACTGGTGGTGATCATTCAGAATCACTGGAGTCAGGGAGAGTCCCAAAGGACTGGAAAATGGCTCATATTTCATCCTTCTTTAAGAAGGGTGGGAGGCAGAAGACAGGAAACTATACCAGTTAGCCTAATTCCAGTTGCTGGACTTTACAGTCCATTACTCAGAATCAAAAACGGGGCAGAGTCAGCGTGGCTTTGCCAATGGGAGGTCAAATCTGTTAGAATTCTTTGAGGACTTCAATCAGCAGAGAGATTTCCCGCTTCCTTCAATTCCCATTGATTCCAGTTTTTTTTCGGGCTCCTTGACACCACACTTAGTCAAATACAACCTGATGTCAAGGGCAGTCACTTTCACCTCATCTCTGGAATTCAATTCTTTTATCCATGTTTGAACCAAGGCTGTAATGAGGTCAGGAGCTGAGTGGCCCTGGTTGAACCCGAATTTACCATCACTGAGCAGGTTATTGCTGGGCAGGCGCTGCTCAATAGCACTGTTGATGACACATTCCCTCCCTTCACTAATGACTGAGAGTGGACTGATGGGACGGTAATTGGCCGCGTAAGATTTGTCCTATTTTTTGTGTAGATGTAAGATGTTTGGAACAGATTTGTCTGGCGTGTTCTGAAACACAAGTCCTCAGTACAGTTGCTGGAATGTTGTCAAGATCCAGCACCTTTTTCATATCCAGTGCCTCTAGTCACTTCTTAATTTCACATCGAGTGAATTGAATTGGCTGAAGACTGTCATGTCTGAAGTTGGGAACCTCTGGAGGAGCCAAAATGGATCATCAATTCAGTACTTCTGGCTTAACATTGCTGTGAATGCTTTAGCCTTATTTTTTGTTTTAATGTACTGGGGGATGGGGATATTTGTGGAGTTTCCTCCATCAGTGAGTTCACTTATTCATCACCATTCATGACTGGAGGCGGCAGGACTACAGGACTTAGATCTGATCTGTTGGTTATGAAATCTTGTTGCTTATGCTGTTCAGCATACAAGTAGATCTGCTTTGCAGCTTCATCAGGTTGGCACCTCACTGTTAGGCATACCTGGAGCTGCTTTTGTCATGCCCTACTGCACTCTTCATTGAACCAAGGTTGATTCCCTAGCTTGAAGATAATGGTATAGTGGGGAATACTCCAGGCCATGCGGTTGCTGATTGTGTGGGAGAATAGTTCGATTATAATGAGGGAGGCAGTGGCCTAGTAGTATTATCGCTTGACTATCAATCCAGAAACCCAGGTAATATTCTGAGGACTCAGGTTTGAATCCCATCATTACACATGGAAGTTAAATTCAATGAATAAAATCTGGAATTAAGCATCTAATGATCAACATAATTCCATTATCACTTGTTGGAAAAACCCATTTTGTTCTCTAATATCCTTCAGGGAAGGAAATCTATCATCCTTTCCTGGTCTAATGTACATGTGACTCCAGGCCCAAGGCAATGTGGTTGACTCTTAACTGCCTTCTGGCCAATTACGTATGGGCAGTAAATGCTGGCCTGGCCAGTGACGTCCTCATCCCATGAATGAACAAAAACATTTCTGCTGCTGTTGGCCCACAACACCTCATGGATGTCAAGTTTTGAATAGATAGAACTGTTCAAATCTTATGACACTTAGCATGGTGATAATGCCATGCAACACCATATTTTTAAAGTGAAGGAACAAAGTTGTCTTTACTGGATACTGTCATGGATAGATGCATCTCTGCAGGCCAAGTATGTTTGCCAATTTGTTGGTTTCCTAACCACCTCCTGTAAACTCAGTCTTTTGGCAATATTCTTTAGGACCCGGTCAGAGGCCTACTAATTCAGGGGCCCAAACTAATACTCTGGGGAGATGGATTCAATCCCACCACGGCGCCTGGTGAACTGATGATCAGTTAATAATTCTGGCATTCTGTCTCAATAATGATGTCATGAAACTATCACCAATAGTCACAAAAGTTCACTAATGTCCATTAGGGAAGGAAATCTGGCGTTCTCACCTGGTTATGTGACTCCTGACCAATGTCAAAGTGACCGACTTTTAAAACACCCTTTAAAATGGCCTATGCATTGCATTCGGCCTGAAATTTCCTTGGATGAAGGTTACAGGAAAAAGCAGGGAGTCAGACTGGGTAAACTCCTTCTTCAGAGAACTTGGACAGATGCCTCATCTATGCTATAACAGTTCTGTGATGTTTACTGAACTGAACCACCCAGGGATGATTTAGTCACTTCTGCTGCTTTGCTTTTCAATTAACGTACCAAATGCTTTCATTAGCATTCTAAAGGTTAAGTGGAATAAAATTTACTTTGAACTGAATGCAATAAATCCACAATACCCAACCCATTAAAACTGCTCTGCTGCTTATTCTTGACATCAGCAGCAATTTTCAAATGCATATATGTAATAAGAGAAGGGTCGTTATAGGCTGACGATCAATAAATGAACTGGTTTGTTTGGATCAGGAACCCTGAATACCACTCCCACAAAGACAGTTGAGAAGTAAAACTAATATCTCAACTCACTTCGCCGTTCACTCTGCAACTGAATCTAAATTTAAATTTGTGAAGCTAGTAGCACATCAGAGCAAATTTTGAAGGTTTTGAATTGAGTATACTCATTATATTGTGCAATGGATAAACCAACAATTAAACAATAATTTCCACTGAATCAGCGTAATTTATCTGGTATGCAAACACTATGCTTGGTGTATAAAATGTCTGAATAACAATTGCTCTGTTGCATTTAAAAAAAGTAAAAGCAACCTGTTTGGACATGTTATGACCTGTAGATTAGGCAGGACTTGAGCCAAGACTGGCCCAGAGATAGGGAGACCATAACTGCAGTACAAGATGCTCTATTTTATTTCAATGCCTAATCCTCCATTTTATTTCCATGCTTGCACTGCTTTTTTTTCTGCATTCAATTGCATAGTTCAGCAATATTAATATCTGCGCTTACAATATGTCCCATTGTATTTAAGCTGAAAGTTTGAAAAACATGTCAATTTGAAGCTACTTTTTTGTGTAAAACCTAAAAACATTTTTGAAAGTTTATTTACTTAAAAATCAATTTCTATCACAGCCAGATACTGAATTGACAGAAATTCTACAAACAACCACTCCAAGTAAAATATAAGGAACAAAAATGATGGAAACTACAGAGAACAGCGACATTCTATTTATCAGACTACGTGAGCAAAGGGTCCAAATTTTAACAATCACTAGAATTTGTCCATTTGTGGATGAGATGTGGTATTAGACTGTTCTTAAACCTTTTTGTTTTACATCTTCATTCAGTCATGTGATTTTAATAATTTAGCCTAATATATTTTAGCCAGTTACAAAACTAGAAATTGCTGGAAAAGCTCAGCAGGTCTGGCAGCATCTGTGGAGAGGAATTAGAGTTAACGTTTCAAATTGAGTGACCCTTCTTCAGAACTGTTTTAGTCAATTGTTTGTTCTATGCAGAAAAATCACAAACCTAACAGAACATCTCAAACATTAAACAAACAATACAGAAATTTCAGAGATAGTAGGAACTGCTGATGTTGGAGAATCTGAGATAACATGGTGTGAAGCTGAATGAACACAGCAGGCCAAGCAGCTTCAGAGGAGCAGGAAAGCTGATATTTCAAAACATCAAACTTTCCTGCTCCTCTGATGCTGCTTGGCCTGCTGTGTTCAGACAGAAATTTCATTTCATTTACATCCGTGAGAGACAAATTTCAATTTTATTAGCATGCCACGAAAAGTCAAAAGTTAGCTTTTAAAAATTTACAGTTTTTCAAAAATATTAAAATGATCAGAGCCCAAATTGCTCATTATGTCTATAGCTTGTATACCTGCTCTTAATATTGTCAAAATGGCTGAATTAAAACCTAGAATTCACTAATATCACTCCAAGAATTTTCCCAACAATGAACCCACACCTATTTTAATAATTGCCTTTGCTTTAAAACATTCCATCTGCAAACATTTTAGTTGTAAGTAATGATAGATCACAGTTTTAGTTTAATAATGAACCAATTTCTCAAGCAATTGATGCCTCTACATAAGAAACTATGCAGGAAATGCTAATATTATTTATCAGTCTTTAATTATTAATTACATGGTACAGTTCACTTTAAATGCATAAAGCATGGAATGTTCAATTACCTGGTGTTCTGAGGCTCTGTAACATCTGAATGTGGCTGTGTTTTCTTTACCTGCAAGAGTAATAGCTACCAATTACTTCTCTTTGATTAACTACAGCTTTAGTCAAAAACATACAGAGTACTCAGATTGCTAATGAAAAAGAACTACTCACACATGATACATGCCTTGATGCAACTCTTTTGCTCATGATTATCTCCTTTAAATACTTTCTTAAACCTTTACAACAGCAGTATGTTAGGCTAACTGGACAGGACTAGCTGTCAATTACACTTCCCAGACTTATTGCAATATGAAAAGCACTTTTACTTTCAGTGTCCTGCCCAGAAACAAAGAAGTCAAAGAACCAGGTACCAACATTTGAAGAAGAAATTATACTGTCTACAGTTCACTGGGGTGTCAAGTTATCCATTCATTCTTATCTGCTCCTTTCTACATCTTCACTGGAACACTCTGATATTAAGGTGTGTTACTCTGTGAATTTAATCATGTAGAAAGGTGATACCACAGGAATGTTATTCCATCTACGCATAACAGCAGATCAGTTCTGTCCAAACCTTGTAGCTTCAAACATGTAAATACACTTTTATGAAGTTCCATGAAACAGCACTCCTCAATTTGTTCATAACCAATGTACCAGAAGTGTTTCAAAGGAAATTATGGATGAACAATTACTGATGGCCTGGCTAATGGTGCCCGTGGAAAAAAAGAAATTACACACATTCTTCCCGAGCACATCTCTTATTTCAGCCTACAGCACAGAGAATATTTTTCCATTTGCCTTTTTAAGAAACGAAAATAATTACCCTTTTTAAAATGTCCGTATTTCTTGTACACATCCAAGGCCCGCACCAATGTTCAGTGTTCATGTTGTGAATATTGACAAGCTGGATGCTCATTGGACAGCATCATAGCAAACCACGAGCTGTTCCCCACCAATTGTTCGCAAAGATACTTCCTGAGGGGTTATTTACTAATCAAGAACTGCAGATGCTCAAAATCAGAAATAAAATAAGAAATAACTGGGCTGGCAGATAAATTCTTCAGAACTTTCTGAAGAAGGATCACTGGAAGTGAAAGGTTAGCTCTGATTTCTCTTTACAGATGCTGCCAAACCTGCTGAGATTTTCCAGCAATTTCAGATTTTGTTGGCTACTTTCTACTGCTTTTTGAGTCTCCTGGAAGATTTCATGGCTGTGGAGTAAGTTGGGGGAGGGGGCAAAAAAGACAAATGAAGTATTTAAACTTGCTGCTCTGTCTACAATCATATAGTTAGAGCATCATGACCAAACACATGCTTTCATTAAGCGGGTTTGATGGATCAGTCAATCTTTTCCTGTCTGTTAATATAATATGTTCATATGCCACTACATCAGCCTTTTGAGTGGTTGACATTTTATTTCTTTACCCTCGAACATTGAAACTAGTTAAAGTCATATAGTCATAGAGATATACAGCATGGAAACAGGCCCTCCAGTTCAACTTGTCCTTGCTGACCAGATATCCAAAATAAATCTAGTCCCATTTGCCAGCATTTGGCTGGCCCATCTCCATCTAAACCCTTCCAATTCATGTGCCCATCCGGATGCCTTTTAAATATCATTGTTGTACCAGCTTCTAACACATCATCTGGCTGCTCGTTCCGTACATGCAATGCCCTCTGCGTGAAAAAAGGCTGCCCTTTAGATCCCTCTTAAATCTTTCCACTCTCACCATAAACCTATGCTGTCTCACTTTCGACTCCCCAACCTGGGGAAAAGACTTTGTCTTTTTGCCCTTTCCATGCCCCTCATGATTTTACAAACCTCTCTAAGATCATCCTCATCCTCTGACACTCCAGGGAAAATATCCCCAGTCTATTTGGGCTCTTCCCATAGCTCAAACCCTCCGACCCTGGCAAATTCCTTGTAAATCTTTTCTGAACCATTTCAAGTTGCACAACATCCTTCCTATGACAGGGAGACCAGAATTGCAAGCAGTATTCCAAAAGCAGCTTAAACAATGCCCTGAATAGCCACAACTTGGCCTCCCAACTCCGATGTTCAATGCACTGACCAATAAAGGCAAGCATATCAAAAGCTTTCTTCACTATCCTGTCTACCTGTGACTCTGCTTTCAAGGAACTATGAACCTGCACTCCAAGGGTTCTTTGTTCAGCAACACTGCCCAGGACCTTACCATTTAGTGTATAAGTCCTGCCCTGATTTGCCTTTCCAAAATGCAGCACCTCACATTTATCTAAATTAAACTCCGTCTGTCAATTCACGGTCCATTGGCCCATCTGCTTAAGATCCTATTGTACTCTCAGATAACCTTCTTCACTGTCCATTCCACCTCCAATTTTGGCATCATCTGCAAACTTACTAACCATACCTCATAGGTTCACTTCCAAATCATTTATATAAATGTTGAGAAGCAGTGGACTCAGCACCGATCCTTGTGGCACACCACTGGTCACAGGCCTTCATTCTGACAGTTGAGGTTTTTTTTCCCCCAAAATGTTCTCTTATCACCAATCACTTCATGTCAATTCAAAGAAATTTTCTTCAAAACTAAAACTGGTTTGCATTGGTGAAACATTCAAAACTAAAAATAAACCATAAAGTCGAAATTTACAACATATGTACACTTCTAATAAACATCTTCATGTTGTATAAGGGTACAAAGGTCTAAAAGGGTTAATATTGAGGAGTACCTTTAACACCATCCACTACAAAGATGTTATATAGACTTGATGGGAGAATAACATAGGATTTCAAACGAGTGAGACCTACCATCTAGATTCCTCTCACAGTCCTTGCAACAATGTTGATCACATTTGTGCAGCCTGTACTTAATTTCCAACATGCAAAGAACCATATCTTGTTTACAAAATTAGGGTACTGAACAGTTTTCCTCTACCACGCCAGACCAACAAGCCCTGTAGATCCTTACTTTAAAAGTGGATGTGGCTGTAAACCAATCCCATTGGTGAGTTACAGTGTAGAAAGCCTTATACAAAAGGTGCTGTGGGTTGCTCACGCAACAGTGCAATCATGGCAGATATGTCAAAATTAACTTAGCTGTGAAGTACATTAACCAGTTAACAGAAATCCATTCAACACATTTCATGCATGATAAAATGGAATTGGAATTGTGCTGATTTGTTCTAGACAAGTCCAAGTTAAGTACGAATATAAATGCCAGGCATAAATTTTCCAATTAGATGTTGTATATATCCTGAGTTTGAGAACATTTTAAAAGCCACAACATGTTTATAAAACCTACCAAATAATTATGAACTAAAACAAAAATTACAATATTCACTGTATAAGTTAGTGCAAAATTAGCATTCAGAAGAAAATATCTTTGAGATGGCAAGAAAATAAATGTCTACCCCACAGGCACATTTTTGTAAGTAGCATTTGCCAAGATGCTGTAATGGTCAGGTGTATAGTCCAGTCTTCTGTAATGTCCGTAAGCATTTCAGCCTGATGTGTATAATATCACAACATATGAGGAAACCATGGAAAGTATCAAGATACACAAAGAGAATAATTGAGATAGTAAGAACTGCCAATGCTGGAGTCAGAGATAACACTGTGGAACTGGAGGGACACGGCAGGTCAGGTAGCATCAGAGGAGCAGGAAAGCTAATGTTTCAGTTCAGGACCCTTCTTCAGAAATAGGGCCCCATTTCTGAAGAAGGGTCCCAACCTGAAATGTCAGCTTTCCTGCTCCTCTGATCCCGCATGGCCTGCTGTGTTATAAATACTTTGATTGTTTTTCATTAAACTGTCAAAATCACAAAAAAAACCCAGTAATTCAAAAAAGGTCACGAAGTAAACAAAGCCTTTTTTAAAAAAAAAGTCTTAGAAAAATGCAAGGCAATATTTTCTAATCTATTAAATCCATTCTGTACATTATGAATATGTATTCTTTTCATGACATCCTGGACTAAAAACTGATAAACCAGAACACAACAATGCAAGAAAATAGTCAGTAAATATTAAAGCTACATTTTAAACTAATCCAGAGACACTGCAAGAAAACAAAATTTCATTAGAACTTTGTACGTTGTTCATCAAAATTAATGGATATGCTGTACTTCTGAACAGGGAGTGCTGAGTTCGGATCTTGGCATTTACTGCCCCTTGTAAACAGGCTCCTTCTGTACATAGCTAAGCTGACTGTGGAGCGAAAACAAACTCTTGAATACTGCAAAACAGGGAAGAGGGAGAAAGAAAGATGATATACTTTCTTACATGATTCAAATGTGTGCATTAGCATAATCCCAAGGTTCACAGGTTGGAAAATTATGTGAATGGTACAGATGTGAGGGTCAACTGGATTTTTCACACTATTCTTTAGCTTTTCTGTGCGTAGGGATAAATTCAAAGTAGAGACCGTAACTAAGCCAATAATTGTGCATTGTAACTCTACTCTGCCTGGACCTCTAGTAGGCACAGGGCTGATGGGCTGAATGACCTCATTCTCTACTGTCTGATTCTATAAAGTAAAGTGAGCACGTTATTAATGGTTTAAAGTTTAAATTTGATTAAACAAAAATTGTTCTCTACGCATTATTATTTTGTCCAAGTTGCTCGTTATTTGTACCTTGGAACATGTCTATCCAGTGATTCACAGGACATTTAGGAGACACAGCACAGAAACAGGCTATTGGGCTCAACTGGTTTACGCCAAAACTTAAGCTTCATCGAAGCTTCGTCCTTTTTTTCCTCTCCTAAACTATTATTCTAACCCTTGATTCTCTTCTTTCTCACATGTGTTCATATACCATTTACTTTAACCAATTCCTGTGGCTGCACAGTACATAGTCTCTATAGTTATTGGGTAAAGACGTTCTTGTGAATTCCCTATTGGATATCTTGATGATAATTATATATTGATGATGTCTAGTCACCTCTTCTTCGCAAGTGGAAGCACTTGTCCTTTCATCTGTGAGAATTGTATGAAACTGTGCATAATTTTAAAGACCTCAACTAGGTCGGCCCTTTTTGAAAGAAGAAAGGAGACCTGGGCAGTCTATCCTTTCCTTGTTCACGGACCCTTACATTTCTGGTATCACCCTTGTAAATCATTTTTTCTCAATGCTTACAATTTAGCAGCCAGAACTTCACTGAATACACTAAACATCATGAAAAGTTCAAGGCAAGCATAGCATAAACCTCAATTTTCAACTCTATACCTTCCAGAAATAAAGTTTAGTGCTTAATTTGCTTTGCTTTTGGCCTTGTTAATCTGTGGTGAATTTTTAGTGATATCTACTTACACTACAAAATCCTTCTTCCTTTAGCCCAACTATACTTGCACCTTGCAATTCAGAAGTAATCTATTCCTCCTGCACCTTCATATATTGGTGCAAATTGCCCTACTTTTTCTGTACTAAATTTGATATGATATAATCATTGAAGCACTGAGTACGTATGAATTTATTGCAAGATTGAAACTGCAAACTTTCTCTCTTAAGAAATAAGACCGCAGAAATATTTTCATCATCTATGACTACAGGTGAGGTGACTGATGGCTGGTGAGTGGCTAATGGGTACCCTTGTTTAAGAAAGTTTGTAAGGAGATATCAGGGAACTATACATCTGTGAGTCTGACTTCCATTGTAGGTAAATTGTTGGAGGGGATTATACAAGATAAGTTTTATAGACATTTAGAGAGTCAAAAATTGATTAGGGATAGTCAGCATGGTTTCGTGTGAGGACATTTGTGTCTCACAAACTTGATTGAGTTTTTTGAGGAAGTCACCAAAAAGATTGATGATGGCAGAGCAGTAGATATTGTTTATTTGGATTTTAGTGAAGCCTTTGACAAGGTTCCGCATGGCAGACTATTTGATAAAGTTAGATCACATGGGATTCAGGGTGAGCTTGCCAATTGGACACATAATTTGCTTAACGGCAGGAGACAGAGAGTAATGGTGAAGGATTGCTTTTCTGGCCGGAAGCCAATCACCAGTGGTGTTCCACAGGGATCAGTTCTGTGTCCTCTTTTGTTTGTCATTTACATAAATGATTTGGATGAGGATAGAGAAGGCATGGTTAGTAAGTTTGCAGATGGCATGAAAATTGGCAGCATAGAAGACAGTAAAGAAGGCATTCTAAGATTAGAAAGGAACATTGATCAAATGGGTCAATGGGCTGAAAGGAGGCGATGGAGTTCAATCTGGATAAATGCAAGGTATTACATTTTGGTGCAACAAACAAGGACAGTGCTTATACAGCTAATGGTAAAGCCTTAGGTAGCGTTGTAGAACAGAGGTACCTAGGGGTGTAGGTATATAATTCTTTGAAGTTTGCGTCACATATAGACAGAATGGTTAAAAAGGTGTTTGGCACGCATGCCTTCATTGCTCAGTCCTTTGAGTATAGGAGTTGGGAAGTTATGCTGAGGTTGTACAGGACATTGGTGAAGCCTCTTTGGAATAGTGTCTCCAGTTCTGGTTGCTCAGTTGTAGGAAGGATACTATCAAGCTGGAGACGGTTCAGAGGAGATTACCGGGATGTTGCCAGGTCTGGAAGGTTTGAGATATAAGGAAAGGATGGATAGGCTGAGACTTTTTTTCACTGGAGCAGAGGAGGTTGAGAGGTGATCCGACAGTGGTTATAAAATAATGACAGGTACAGGTCGAGTTATTGGTGGTTGTCTTTCCCCTAGGATGGGGGATTTCAAGATGAGGGGACACATTTTTAAGCTGAGAGGAGGGAGGTTTTCAAAAGACATGAGGCAAATTTTTTACCCTGAGGGTGGTTCGCATGTGAACTGAACTTCCTAAGGAAGTAGTGGAAACAGGTACAGTTACAACGTTTAAAAGACATTTGGATAGACACATGAATAAAAAAGTTTTGGAGGGATATGGACTAGGAGCTGACAGTTCGGACTAGTTTAGCTTGGGATTACGTTTGGCATGGACTGGTTGGACCGAAGTGTCTGTTTCCACGCTGTGTGGCTCTATGACTTATAAACAGCTGGGGATTCTTCTCTCACACTTACGAATGATAAAAGAGAAAACTGCTTTAAAATTGTGTAATATCCTAATATTGTTATAATCCCAGTTGATTTTATCACTGGTCAGGGCAGATCTTCGACTGAAACTGGCTTGATAGATCATTTTTTTTTGCTTTAACAAGGTGATTCTACAGTGAAACAGAAACGTACAATGCAGCATATTCAGTTTTAATGATAAAACAGAAGTGTAATATGCAAAAGAAAAAGAATAAAATTGAATGACCCAAATTATTCACATATAATACAAGTTTAAAGACTTACATGGTAAAATACAATCCCATTAATCCCAAAAGCACAGCTTTTCAGTACTCATACAAGAGAGGATTCCCTTCTCTTTTGTATCTAGAGGGCTTGAATTTAACTATGACTTCAATTCATTCATACAACTAAGTTTGTACTTTCTCAGCATCAAATAACTCCTGTTATAGGCTGTAACCAAATACCGCTGGTACGGAACTCTCAAACTAAACTGCTTACACTGAGATAACCTATTCTTAACAGTTCTAAACAATCTCCTTTCATCAGAAGCAACTGTTACTGCACATCCAGCATCTGTTAAGTCTTCTGCAAAACTGTCCAATTTAATCAGAAACCTTGTTCCTCCAAAGCTATGGATGTTTCCCCTTACCAAAAGAAAAATAAAGTATCTGATTTTCCAAAATTTAAAGTCGAGTGCACAACTGTTTATTTTGCTTGTGAAGATTCTCCCAATGTAGTTCTCATTAGCCTCCAAGAATTCCCAGGGCAGAGAAGTTAACAGTAAGAAAGAAATAACTTATTTTGTAGTTCCCAAACATGTCCTCAGAATTGTTCAGAACATTTTATAAGCAATAAATTACTTCTGAATTAGAATCCTGATTGCTACATTAGCAAACAAGAGAAGTTAATTTGCAACTGGGCAGATCTGATAAAAAAAAGGTTGAAAGGCCAGATAATTTTTAAGGTGTTAATTTTAACATAAGTGTTGTGAGAAATCCCTACTATCATCTAGATTATGCTACAACTACATTTTATGTCCACCTAAACTGGGCTCAGTACAAAGAGACAGCAGCTCTAATAATGCATCACCACTCATTTTTGTACCAAACCACAGGGTCTGGAGTTTATTGTGAACCACATGTGTTCCTTGAATGGGTAAAATTAATAAAGATTATACTTGCCCTGACACAAGTTTGACTCACATTTGTGTGAGCCTCAGAGCAGCCAGAAAAAAACCAGCAAGCAGACTTAATTTGTAAAAATGGTTTTCCAGTGTTTTTAGGGACCACTCACAAGAGACTCAGTTTCTCCATGAACATTCAACTCAAACTCCATTGCATGACACTCAGATACTGTATTGATATGCGGAGGGATCTGGGTGTACAGGTTCACAGATCACTGAAGGTGACAGCGGAGATGGATAAGATAATGAAAAAGGCTAATGACATGCTTGCCTTCACCGGAAGGGGCGAGGAATATCAGGATAGACAAGTTATGCTGCAGTTTTACAGAATTTTAATTTGGCTACACTTGGAATATTGCATACAGTTCTGGTCACCACACTACCAGAAGGATGAGAATGCTTTGGAGAGGGTACAGAAAAGCTTCACCTGGATGTTGCCTGGTACGGGGGACTTTAGCTATGAAGAAAAGTTGGATAGAGTGGGTTTGTTTTCACTGGAATGCAGGAGGTTGAGGGGCGACCTGATAGAAGTTTATAAGATTATGACTGACATGGTTAGAGCGGAAAGTATGAGGTTTTTTCCTCGGCTAGAGCATTAATTACTAGGAGATGTAAGTTCAAGGTGCAAGGGGAAATGTTTAAAAGAGATGTGCGAGGCATGTTTTTCACACAAGGGGTGGTGACTGCCAGGCAAGTGCTGCCCAAGGAGGTGGTCGAAGCAGACACAGTAGCAGCTTTCAAGAAGCACCCGGACGAGTACATGAATAGGAAGGGAATAGAGGGACGTGGATCCTGTAAATGAAGACAGTTTTAATAGGGAAGGGCAAAACGTGTTGACACATGCTTGGAAGACTGAAGGGCCTGTTCCTATTCTTTATTGTTTTTTGTTCTTTGTCTCAGTCTACTTTGATAAAAGAGGTCTGGGGCATGC
Source organism: Stegostoma tigrinum (assembly GCF_030684315.1). NCBI lineage: Eukaryota > Metazoa > Chordata > Chondrichthyes > Orectolobiformes > Stegostomatidae > Stegostoma > Stegostoma tigrinum. The sequence continues at coordinate 41,548,439 of NC_081357.1, forward strand.
ATATGCGTATAATATTTTAGGATTTGGATTTAAAATAGGGACGGATAGATGCAGGTCCATTCTGTGAAGGTATATTATTAAAAGCAGGTCAGAAAGTCATTTAGAACTTTAATCAAGTGCATCAATTCCAGAAAAGCATGTGATGCAGTCAAGTGCTTGGGAGAATCCCTCAGTGTCAGTGGGAAAGGCAAGGACCAGAGGATATAGTCTCAGAATGAAGGGGTACCCATTCAAGACTGGAATAAGGAGGAATTTCTTCTCTCAGAGGGTTGAGAGTCTTTAGAACTCCTTGCCATCGAGAGCTGTGTGAGCAGAGTCCTTATGTATTATTCAAAGCTGAGATTGATAGATTATGGGTCAGTAGAGGAGTCAAGCTTTATGTGAAAAAGCCGGAAAGTGGACCTGAGGAATATTGAATCAGCCATGATCTTACTGAATGGCAGAGCAGGCTTGGTCAGCCTGGTACCAAATTTAAACCTTAGCTCATTAAAACCAAAAGAACTGTGGATGCTGTAAATCAGGAATGAAAACAAAGTTGCTGGAAAAGCCCAGCAAGTCTGGCAGCATCTGTGAAGGAGAAAACAGAGCTAATGTTTTGGGTCCGGTGATCCTTCCTCAGAACCTTCCTCAGTTCTGAGGAAGGAACACCGGACCCGAAACATTAACTCTGTTTTCTCCTCCACAGATGCTGCCAGACCTGCTGAGCTTTTCCAACAACTTTGTTTTTGTTAAACCTTAGCTCTATGGCTGTTGAAGTACTGCAAGCCAGAAATCAGCCCCCACAATGTGGTCCTGCATTGTTATCCTATAAGAAATGGCCCAGAAAGGCTCCTCAGTTCACCCACAGGCATCTTGAGGTGATGATGCATGGGGTGGTGGAAAATGGGGCAGTGCTTTTTCCTGTTGACTGGTAAAGGAGACCATGCCATTGAGCTTATCCAACCGGGACTGAGCGGGCAGCTCAGGATCAGTGCAGTATCCTGGCTGAAATGCAATGCCCAGCAATCTAGGGAGAGGGTTAATTATCTTGTGTACTCTGTAAGGTTGAGAATCACTATTTTCTTTCTGTTGCCTCATACTCAGAGGGCCACCACTTACTCTCTCTCTGCCACTGTACACTCAGCTCATCAAGCTCATCGACGACAATCTCATTATTCCATGCAATGTATTCACTTAGTGGCTCTCATTCATCTCATCTTCCCAAGCTACCAACAATTCCTGCTCTCCATACTTCCTATTCACTCACTGGGGACACTTGCTCTCCTCTGCTACTCATGTATTAGCACTAGCTGCTCTTCCAGCCTCTGCTATCATACAAAGTGCTTCCTATTGTCTTATAGTAGGAAAGACAGGCCCACACCTGACATGAATTGAATGATCCCCTTTATTGGCTGCGGTTGTACATCTTGACAGACTGTAATTCCTACTGATGCCACTAACACCTGGTACCCTTTGGCTTTCACATTTGCCCAATTGATTGATGCATACACAGTACGTTTGCTGTGTGAGGTGCTGGCCTGTGCCTTCAGCGTGACATTGATGTAACACAGTGCCTTACAATGATATGTCTGTCCTCTTGCGTGATCACTGCTCTGAAATGTGACAAGCAGCCTGCCTCTTCCTTTGAGCTCAAAGACCTTATTTGCTGCAGAGGCTGGCAACCCCAAATATGTGCAAAGTGAGTGAGGATTAAGAACAAAATCTAAGAGGCATATGATGCATTATGTGGATGCATGAGGTGTGTTTGTGTCCCTGTGGGCAAAGGGACAGAGGCATGCAAGTCAGAAAGATCCTTGCGCTCCATAGTGAAGTCCTGGAGAGCTGAGGTGGTATGTGAGTTGATACGAAAGCAGCCATGATGATGCGGAGATAGTAGGAACTGCAGATGCTGGAGAATCTGAGATAACAAAATAACATTTCTGAAGAAGGGTCTAGACCCGAAATGTCAGCCTTCCTGCTCCTCTGGTGCTGCTTGGCCTGCTGTGTTCATCCAGCTCTACACCTTGTTATCATGATGTCGCAGGTGGTTTGTGTAGATGAAGGGTGGAAGACCACACTGTCCATATAGGGGCATTGTGACAAAGATATAAATGGATGAAAGCCCAGTGAAACTAGCAATGAGCTGTTACTACCAGGTTACTGCACTGACTTTCACGTCAGGAATTGCCACCACCCAGTTTTAAGAGGAAGGGAGGTTTAGAATTGGGAGCTATACAGAAATGAGGTGCAAAAAGCATGCAGATAAAGTAGACATTACTCATTGGCAAAATTCGGAAATTATCATTAAAATCCTAAGGGAAAGATGTGGAATTTTTCTTGGTGGTAAGAATCTGATTTTTGCATATTTTACAACTTTCTTACCATCATGCAGAAAATTCTACTCTGTTTTGCAATATAATTGTGTGAAAAACTTTAATGATGGAAGAAGAAAGCAGTCTTTTGCTGAGTTAAAACTGACTTGGTGGTGTTTTAAATCCCACACAAACTACGAATGATGAATGAAAGGGTTCTTCTACAATAACTAATCATTTTAATCTGCTTCAGAAACACACCTACAAAAAGCAACATAGTTAAGTGAAAGATCCGACCTCTCTAGCTGTGGGATCTTGCCAAGTAAGAAACACTTAATGCTAGACAGTAATAAATTACCAAGGAAAAGGTCATTGCTTAGTAATGTGCTGAAGAATGATATTTCAACACCTGCTTTATTCACATCATATCCTTCTTGCCATTCTCAATGTTGGATTAAAAATTTCAAAATTTGATGAGAAAAATATGAACTTTTTTTTCTGAAAATAATAATCTGACTGGTCCCTTAATGATTATGAAATAAGTATTTGTTGCTTGCAAATCCTCCATTTTGCACTTATGGTGTTTTGTATTGTGTTTTGGTAGAAAATGAGTCATGCGTTAGATTTTCATTTTGGACTGGAGTCAAATGGATTATTATGCATGTCACCTAAGTTTCCCTCATGACAAAGTGATGCGTACCTTTTTGTTGCTGCAAAAACGGTGGCAAAGTACATGAAAGAAAACCAAAATGGCAATGTATCTGTTGACTTCTGTAATCCTAACACAGCACAAGAACAGGAGTAGGCTATTCAACCCATTGAGCCTGGCCCACCATTCTAAATCATGGCTAATCATCTCTTCAATGCCATTTTCCTGTACTAACGCATTTGTCCATGAACATTCTTCATCTACAGAAGTCTATCTATTTCTATTTTGAACTCTTTATTCATTTACGGGATGAGGGCATTGCTGGCTAGATCGCATTTATTGCCCATCCCTAATTACCCAGAGGGCAGTTGAGAGTCAGCCACATAGCTGTGAGTTTGGAGTCACATGTAGGCCAGACAAGGTTAGTCTGGTAGTTTCCTTCCCTAAAGGACATTAGTGAACCAGATGGGTTTTTCCGACAATCGACAATGGTTTCATGGTCATCACTAGATTCTTAATTCCAGATAGTTTATTGAATTCAAATTCCACCATTTGCTGTGGCAGGATTCAAACTTGTTCAAGATTTCAGCTCCCCAGCTCCCTGGGGTAGACAATTCCAAAGATTCACCACCGTCTGAATTAATCCAGCCAGGTAAGATGGAACAAGTACACTTGAATGGAAAGAAAAACTACAGCTACAAAAAAATTTCAATACTATCCAGGTCAGGGCAGCCTGCAGGACTGGAGCTGCTGAAATAGAACAAAATGTCTATCTCCTCCAACTTCAGCATATGATCACTGAGGTATACACTCAGGATGCATCAAACATTAATTAACAGGGTCTCCTAACCTCATAGCAGGAATACCATAACACCATCAAATTCAAATGGGTTTCCAAGCTGCACACCACTCTGACTTGGACATTAATGGCTAGTCCTTCATTTTCTGGAATTCTATATAACCTATATCCATTGAGTGAGCACTGTCAGCACTAAGATTGTGATGTTCAGGGAGAAGGATTGTCAGAGAGAAAGACCACCACCACCACCTTCTAAATATTGCCATACAATGAGGATTGCAAATACTTATGTAATAATGTGTGCTGGTATGCAATTATATTCTTTGAGAAATGGATTTTACAAAATGATCTAAAAATCCAATCAACAATGCTGTATTTTATTCTTCATCTACAGTGGATTAAGGTGAGGTGGCACAGTAACTCAGCGGTTAGCCTAGTTGGCTCACAGTTCTACGGTCTAGGGTTTGATTCCAGCCTGAGAGAACTCTCTGTGTGGAGTGTGCATCTTCTCCCTATGTCTGCGTGGGTTTCCTCCAGGTGCTCCATTTCCTTCCACAGTCCAAGGATGTGCATGTTAGATGAATTGGCCATGGGAAGTGCAGGTTTACAGGGATAGGATGGCTGATGTGTCTGGGTGGGATACTCTTCGGATTGTGGATTTGATGGGCTGAATGGCCTGCTTTCACACTGTAGAGATTCTAAGTTAGGAAAATTACTCCCGTGTATGCAGGCTTCAAGATGAGGCTGATCATTTTTCATGTAGCACAAATACAGGTTTCTTTGTCATTCAATTAAAAAAGATAAATAGAGGAAGATTGTCAAGTTTCTCTTTCCAGAGAAATCCCAAAAGTAGAAATCAGTTCCTAATTGATTTCCAGGAGTCATATCAGTTAGATGTTGTGGCCTTAAAGCAGTATTGCTTAAAGCTGTGCATAGATCAATGGTCAAATTAATTTGCTCGTCCATTTAGCTACACATGTTTACAAATATTGGAGTTTTGATTTAACATTTAACCATCAATAAGATAACAGCCCTTTCCATACGGCCAGTCACAATATTCAAAACACAACAGGAATGGTAAATTGGTAACTACCACTAACTTGTAGGAAGTCTCCCCTCTAAATATCTCTGTATTTCATGAAATAGGGTCATAACAGTGAATAAACAACGTAAAAGGAAAACATGCAGACTCTTCTACTTTCACCAGATTCTATTGCTACTAGCAGGCATAGTCCTTAGGACCCGTTTTTTCATCTGTGCTACCTACTCTAACCTGTCTATAAGCATTTGCAACCTGTTTCTTGTCCAACACCCGAAAATTGCAGGGGAGAACGAAAAATTGCATACAATGAGACTGCTAATTGGTAATTTCAAAACGGTGTATGGGCTTCTGAATTCTATACTCATTTGTCTTCCCTAATATAGGAGACTGGTACGAATTGCTAACCCACTTCATTGCCATACGCTGTGGAATGAACAATTAGATACTTCTGGTTGGGGCTAGTTTTGCGACCACCAATCCTCCTTCCTGTCTTTTTAAAATAATAGATGGACAAGAATAGTTTTTATAGCCCCCTTGTGCTGCAATGTAACAAAAATATGGAAACTTAACAAAATTAAATCAAAATATCATTACTGAGGCGATAATGTACCCCACAATCCACTTCTCTGTGCTTAGCTTATGGGACTATATACATATGCAATGACAGAGGATATACCATTGTTAGTTTTAACAAGAAGAGGCACTTATCTTGCACACTGTTGTAGTTTATTGTACGGCAGCAAAATGTACAAGTTACATCGACTAGCTAGAAATAATTACAAAGATGATCAGGAGCCAGAGATGACTGGTCTGTTTCCACTGGGACTTTGTGCTGGATTGCTTCTTATCCACTCAAAGTCTATGTGACATCATCAGATTGGGTGTAGCTTAAACGTCGACTTGTTCAGAATCTTTACTTTGTATTGGTGTGGTAATGGGGGTGGGGGTGTTGTAACTCCTTGTTTTCGACTACTAAATCTAGCCCTGTCTTCCTCTGGCCACTGAGTGTCAAAATTACAAGATTTTTGAGTCTGTCGTTGATTAATTTTCTTCAAACCATTGTGTGGCCATGTGAGTGCAACTTTAGAAAGGAATCCTCGAACTAGCATCAAGTTCCCTATGTGCATATGAAACTGGACTCTCCCAGCTCCAACTGCATGATGAAAAAGAGTAAAAATGTCAACTCTATTTCTGTCTGCACAGATTTTGCCAGACCAGCTGAGTTTTTGGAGCAATTTTCGTGTTTATTGAATAGTGAGGTGCCTTTGCTGCATGGTGAGCTGGCCCCCTCCTGCCATCCTTCTTCCTCTTGTTCATGGGTACCTCCATTCCCCTCTCCTGTGCCAGCTCACTGTGGTGCTAAAGTGCAGCAGGGTCTGGAACATATTCTCTCACTCATCTGGACTTCCAGTGGCCCTTGAGGCATCTACCCTGAGAACCTCTTACTCTTGGTTCTGCTTTTATTTGGACAGGAAACTCATTTCCAAATGAATTAAATGCACACCCTTCCAGGAAAATCCAATTCTCAGTCTGTTTCCTGTTGTGGAGGGATTGGCACAAAAATCAGCCCTGATTCCTGTTTCCCATCTGTCCCCAATGCCTATTTCAATGTCAGCCATAGATGCCCTTCCTTCTACCTATATCAATATGGCAGGCTGCAATATGAACCTCTTGTGCTGTGCTGAATGATTTAGTTTCAATTTTCCTACTTAAAACAATGCATCATCAGTCAAACTCTAGACCACGTTAATCTAAGTAACTTTTATTCTAATTTTGTAATGTGGTGATTACATTTTTGATTTTTTTTGTCAGAATGTACGCTTTTTGCTAATGATGAGTTATAAAATACTCAGCTACCTACAACTTTTGAAAGGAAGTATTCAACCTAAGATTTTCCACAGATGATGATATCAAGATAGTGGGAGAATGCACTTCAAAATCAACCAGCATATGTTAGTTCATATCTACTGCTAATTCTTAACAATTCATTATTTAGGTCACACCAGGAAGAATAAAATGATCTTTTCCTGATCTGATTTGGGTCTGAATAAGATTTGTCAATGGCAACCGGAACTGATATTCAGTGCCAAATGTTGGTGCAGTTGTCTCATGGCTAATTGTTGATTTATACATTTAATTTCAAATGTTATTTTACTTTTTTTAAAACATCTACTTTGTGCTGTCAGTGAAGAGAATTCATTATATATTTTTTTGTAAAGCATCTGACCTGTATACTACAGCAATTAATGATAAAACACCTTTCCAATAAGCAAAAATGAAATTCGTTGACTGAAGCAAATAAGAAACATATGGAGGAACTAGGGTTGCAAACAATAAAAGTGATGGCAAAGTCCCATATTTGTTAAATCTCTATTAAATCATTGATTTTCAGGTTATGGAATCCATTGTTATTCAGTCTTCCCCTCCATAAAGCTGAAATTATAATGCAGCAGGTCAAAATCTGTGAGTAATATTTTCTTCCTAATGTAACTTGCCAAAGATACATTAAGAAACCATTTGTTCCATCTATTTTAGACACATCAGCATGCCTAGCTAATGAAATTTAAACAGTAGGATTTACAGCACACACTGAAAGGCACTCAATCTTTTGGTCCTCCGACAAAACTTGTTCCAAACACTTATCAAATTCTAATGTAAACCAACTAATAATAGTCAACTCTGCAGTGAATGTCAACTTATACAAAAAAACTTTGGTGTCTTTTATATGCAAGGTCAATTGTGCAGAAGTGAATTGCCTTGCATGATATCTATGATTAACTCTTTATCAAAGCCATACTTGGTGATGAGTGGTTGGAAGGTACTAAATGCTTCTTGTGTTTGAAAAGTATTACTTCTCCATTTCTGTTTTCTAGAGATTTTCTTACTCTCTAGCCATCAAACAGTATTACCTATTTGGTAGTACTTTGAACTATTATGACACTCTTTAATTTTTACACTGGAGTGTTAAACTAATTTCTGCATTGAAATCATGGTACAGAGCTTGAATCTATAAACTTCTTGTACTGGCAGTTCAGCGAAGGTCTGAACGTGATGTACCTGCTAACTTTGTAGCTAAGATGAGCTGATCACTAGACAACTTAGTACATCTTGGATTCACTTGTCAAATGTTATGTCCCTTTAGTTCAGTCACCTGTGTTTATGGAGCACCCATGCTGACCCTTTTTCAATTCTACTCTCCTTGCAGATAAACCAACAACTTTTTAAACTTTAATTTATCCCAAGTACATATCTGTTTATGAAGATTTTTTAAAATGTATACACACATACATACATGGGTTCAAATATGCACAAACACAAGCATGAAAGTCTATCTGCATTAACTATACAGTCCTGCCCATATCTGAGGAATAAAGGAATATCAGTAAGCTTTGTGACATTTACTTGTCTTAGATGAATACACTTTATGCTAAACCAACTAAAGTCTACCAATCTCAATCATCAAAGCTTCAGTTGCCCCAGAGTCTGCAAACTTGATTCTAAAATATACTGTGGATTGCTGTATGAATTTCCCAATGAAGATTCTCAGTTAGATATATATGGTGTGAGACGAAGAATATAATTTAAGTCCAAGAGGTGAGGCTGTTAAGAAGGCACTGCAGAATATCCAGGTCATATTCCTCCAAACACCCAGTTGCCACTGAACACAGAAACAGAAGATCTGCGTTTGAATATATTTCCAGAGTTGTATGTAAAAAAGCAATGGTTTTCTCCAGGAGCCTTGGAATCTCTTTGTAGGGAAAGGTGCAAATTTTCTCAAAAAGTTGGTCACAACGGTTCAGAAAGTCACAAGTACATCCAATTCCTTTACCCTATTTGTCCTGTTTTCCAGGGCATGCTTGTTTGTTATCTCAACATTTTCATCAAATTACTTTGTGGCCACATGAGTGTTTACTGTCAACTTAGACCATGGTACCTTTCACAAGGAATTTCACTTCCTAATGCCCAATTAGTACACAGCATAGGCATCAGCTTTCTGTATGTTCAAAATCATTAACAACACCTGATCAAATGATTAACATCTGCAATTAACACTGTGTTCAACTAAATGCAAATCTACAATTCTTTAGAGCATACCATTCAGCATCAATAGCTGAATATCAATCAAGGGACTAAGGCACAAGCACGTTATTTCATTTTTCATTAAAGTTTGAGTTCTTAACTTGAAGTTCATGAACCTTGTAATAATTCTCACAAGAAAGATCCGATACAGTTTCTGGTACTTTGTAAGTGAGTGAGATTCTTAATTCTTGTTTTCTTCCTCAATTCTATTCCAACTCATAAAAAGTCTAAGGTATAGACAGTTACTTTATGTGGCTATAAGATTCCTGGAATGGAACTGACCATCTTCCACTGCCACTAAGAAATTTCTTCACCCAGAGTTGGCGAGCCTGTGGAATTTGCCACCACACAAAGCAGTCAAGGCCAAAACATTGTACAATTTCAAGAAGGCATTGGATATAAAACTTGGAACTAAAGAGATCAAAGGATATGAGGGAAAAGCAGGAACAGACAACTGAGTTGCATGATCAGCCATGACACAATGAATAGTAGCACAGGCCCAAAGGACTGACTCCTGCTTATTTTCTATGTTTCTATCAGTCCTAGATTGGACCTTCGTCAGACTGCTTACTTTGACTTTTAACATCCAGCTGTAATCCATAGACTTTAGAATTCTACCTATGAAGGCATATGAGAAGACTGAACTGTGAAATCGTTATTGGTGATGGCAAGATCCTCAGAGTCTTAACATCTTACTTTTCTGCTTTACACCTAGGCAGAATAGCATGGTAGTGGTTGCATGCTGGTGATTTTAGGGCCTGAGCACCTTCTCTTAAGTACTCGCCCTCACGCCAACACACAAGGCCTTGTTATGAAATTGGGTGCTGCCACAACCGACCCACTGTCAGGCACTAATGTCCCCATTAACAGACATTGATTCTCCTAAGCTGACCTTTAACCATTTCTTTGTCTGCCCAACTGTTACTCTCTATCTCTTTGGTTCCATCTCCACCTAGAAGCATCAGTTTTCTGCATTCATAATGCCACCAGTCAAAGCCAATATGTTTGAAAAGATGATTTGCCCCAATCAAGGTTCTCTGGTGAGAGAAGTTTGTAAACAGAGATTGCTGTGGCTGCCTCTGGACCTCACCTTTCTCCATTCTTGAGAAGTTCTCTCTGTGAGGTTGCCAGGGTGTAGGATGTTGCCTGCTACCTGCCATCTGTTGTATACATTAGTTAGCTTTGCAGATCCATTGAAAGATTTGGTATGCTGCTACTGTCCTTCTTTTCATGGCAAGATGTTTGAAGTCACTATATAAATGCTCATCCAGGGTTGATAGTTCCTGAAATTCCACTTAGGAACACCCTTTTCTAATATCACTATTACTGGTTTGTCAACAATGAATCCCACAGGGCACGCTAAGTACACGACTATCCATGACCAACTACACGACGGATACACCAATCCTCTCTTAAGGTCTTATTCAATGTATGCAAGAAGATCACTCAGCAGTTACACAAAGAGCCCCAGAAGTATGGAAACGTTGGGAGCGTTATATGAAACATAGAACTGTGAATGCTGGGGATCTGAAATAAACACAGACTGAAATTGCTGGAGAAGCTCAAGCAGGCCAGGCAGCCATGGTTCATAGAATCCTTACAGGGCAGAAAGAGGCCAATCAGCCCATCAGGTCTGCATCAGCCCTCTGAACAGACCCACCCCCGTAACCCAATATCGGGTTCTTAACCATGGCTAACTCAACCAACTTGCACAGCCCTGGACACCACAGGGCAATTTTTAGCACAGGCAATCCACCTAATCTGCTTCTTTTTGGACCAGGGGTGGAAGCCAGAGTGTTGGCATAAACCAACACAGATACGGAGAGAATGTATAAACTCTATTTAGTCATTTAAGTCTGGAACTGAACCCAGGTTCTTGGTGCTGCATTGCTAATCACTGTGCCTGAATGCTGCAAGAGAGACCAATGGTCCACCTTCAGAACTTCGGGGGCTTAATAGACTTTCTGACCAGATGGATTCGTAATAACTAACGCTAATAAACATATTTCAGCAACTCAAGAATATAACCATATGAAAAGTAAATTAAAAGTTCCAAAATACCTTTCAACATATTACGTTATTTCAAAATAGTGTTTGACATAACAATAATATTGTATTTTAAATAAAATCTTCTAAATTTCCGAGTTATATTTAGAAATGTTATGACACAATACCCCATTGATTGGAATTAACTGAAAACACGAGAGCAGTGGGGGACTTGTTAAATATCTGCTTAACTGCTGAGTTTGGATTGTTAATGATTTACAGTCATTTTGTGAAGTTATGCTTTTAATTAACCTTATCCATCTGGGAGCACATTAGAGCCATAATGAGTACTTAAAGTGTTGTGGTCTCAATTACTTGAAAAAGGTTACATTTATTAAAAAAAGCCTGTTTTGTGAAGTTTCTCTTATTAAACATCAGTCTTTAAAGCAGTCACAAGAATAAATACTTGAAAGATTATGTTATTCTGTAATGAAACAATGCCTACCTATTTGCAGTGACTTAAAATGAACATCCTATTGTGCACATGCACGTGGGAGAGAGACTCTGAGATCACTGTAGTAACATTGTACATAGTCAATATTCTGTAAATGAAAAATAATATTGTAATATTGGTAGCATCATACTTCAGCCCAAAGGCCCTGGTGCCTACACATTTGGGAATGTCCTACATGTACCATTTTAAGTCCAGTATCATTTTCAGGATCAGTAGTTATTAAGTGCTCATTACAAGCCGATCATGGGATAGCAATCAACCAGTTGGAACTGGTCAATGACCCCAAGTGATATGGGCTAGAAAATCATACAGTCCTACAGCATGGAAGCAGACCCTTTGGTCTAAACAGTCCATGCTGACTATAATCCTAAACTAAACTAGTCCCACTTGCCTGTGTTTGGCCCATATCTCTCCAAACCTTTCTTAATCATGTACTTATCCAAATGTATTTTAAATGCTGTACCTGTATCCACCACCTTCTCTGGAAGTTCATTCCACACATGAACCATTCTCTGTATAAAACAGTTGCCTCTTATGTCCTTTTTAAATCTTTCTTCTCTCACCTTAAAATATGCCCCCTAGTCTTGAAATCCCCAACCCTAGGGAAAAGACACCTGCCATTCATTCACCTTATCTAAATCCCTCAAGATTTTAAAAACCTCTATAAGGTCACCAATCAACCTCCTATACTCTAGTGAAAAAGTTCCATCCTACCCAGCCTCTTCCTATAACTCAAACATTCCATTCAAGGCAACATCAGAGCAAGGATGCCCCAACAAAGCTGGCAGAGGAATCTTAATGACTAAAACAGAAGTATAAAGCATTCCACAAGAAAAAAAACACTGGCTATTAAACATTGATATACAAGGGTCCCTGCTTTAATAGATGTTGTATCACAAATATCCTTTAGCATCCTTACTGTTGAGGTTCACCTGACTCCAGTGCTCCAAGTAAATGAATGGCAGCAGGGAGATGAGCTGGGAAGGGGGAAGTTAAGAAACTCCAGAGATGGAGACCATTGGTTGGTCAGTGATTGTGCTGGGGTTACTTGAAGTGTTTGATTGTGAGTCATGGGTTTTCCATGGTCATGGAAAGAAGGCACTGCCATGGAGGTTTAGAATGAGACTTATGGTCAGACCATGCATTTAGAGAGAAGAGATCATGGATTGGGTGTGGTAGGGAGGGAGGCCATAGATCAGGAAGCTGAAGTGATCCTGGTTGTGGAGTTGGAGATTTATGGAGACAGCATGAAGTGCAGATTCTGGAGTTAGAGTCTATACAGTGTGGAGCTGCGGAGCACAGTTGGTCAGGCAGCATCAGAGCTGTAGGAGAATGATGAAGGGTCTAGGCCTGAGATGTTGACTCTCCCACTCTTCTGATGGTGCCTGACCTGCTGTGTTCTTCAAGCTTCACACTACATCGACTGGGAAGTATTATAGTTGGGAAGTCAGTACTGTGCCCTGCAATCCTTAAAACTATACATTGTCAGAATCTGAGACAGGCAGCCTCATTAAAACATGTAAATAATTGACCTAACCCTTGGAAACAACTTAGTTGCCCCAGTTTGTCTTCAGTAAAACCAGTAAACATATGGTAAATATGCACTGGGGTCAGGTCTCACATTAAGTAGCATACCTTGCTCCTCCTCAAGTCCCAAGCCCAAAGCTTCCAAGCCCCAATGAGATAGACAGACTTCTGGTATGGGGTTTTCTCTTGTTTTGAGACAAAGTACTGGGGTAGGCTTAAAATGGGGGATGACATCGGCCAGGTTTTCCCACACAATTGTGTTCTTCTGAACTGATTGTATTTTAATTATGCGTGAATATGCAAAGTTTTGTTAGCAGGCTGTTCTGAAGCCAAAGTGATCTCCCAGGCTCCAACATCCATATTAAAAGGCCCTAAGTGGATAAGCGATCTGCTATGCACTGCCAGGGTAATGTACCACCTTCTGCTCAATGCTTCACGCTTTGGTGGGAGTGAAATAGCACAGTAAACTTGTCATTGCAACAAACTGGAATGTCCTCAGGGTAATATTTTTGACCTAATCATCTTCAGCTGGTTTATCAATCACTTCCCACTAACATAAGGCCAGAAACGGGGTTATTTGCTCTTGCTTGCACAATGTCGAGCACTATTTATGACTCCGTATACGCTGAAGCAGTCTGTATCCAAACGCAACAAAACTTCTCCAAAATCCAGGTTTGGGCTTGCAAGTTACATTTGCACCAAACAAGTACCGTCTCTCACAAGCCAGTATCTGATCATTGCCCATTGATGTTCAATGGTATTACTATCTTTGAATCTCTCACTCTCAACATCTTGAGTGTTACCATCAACCAGAAACTGAAATGGGCTAGCCACATAAATACTATGGTTACAATAGAAAGTCAGAGGCTTGGATTCAGTAACTCACCTCCTGGCTCCTCAGTGATAGTTCACCATCTACCAGACACAAGTCAGGAGTATGATGGTACACTATCAAATCGCCAAGTTGAGTGTAACTCTGACAAAATTCCAGATTTACACCATTCTGGATAAAGCATCCCTCTTGACTGCCACCTAATGTGCAACTTTCAAATTGCATTTCCTTCATCAGTGAAGCACAGTGGGACACAGTAATGTATCACTGACAAAGTGCACAGCAGTAACTCACTACGCTCCTCCGACAGCATCCTGTAAACCCCTGACTTCTACCATCTGGAAGGACATGGGCAGCAGATGCATGGGAATACTACCATCTCCAGACACACACACACACACACACACACACACAACAGAATTCTGAGCTTCTGACCTTCTATTGTATTGGGAACTAATTAGCCGTTCTTTCACTGTTACTGGGTCAAAATCCTGGAACTGCTCCTAACCAGAATTGTAGATGACCCTACACCTATGGACCACAGTGGGTCAAGAAAGCAGCTCACCATCACCTTCTCCAAGACAATTAGGAATGTGCAATAAATGCAGGCCAAGCCAGTGACATCCACAGGAGGATATATGTCAGGCAACTCCATTAAATGCTTCATGTGCAATTGCAGCTGCCAAAGTACATATGTAGCATTACATGTACACATAATATGATCAGACAGAGTCAGCATGACTTCATTAATGTGAAATCATGCCTGTCAAGTTTATTAAAGTTCTTTGAGGAGCTAACAAGCAGGATAGATAAAAGATAGATAAAAGCAAATGTAAAATATTTGATTTTCCAAAAAGCATTTGATAAGGTACCACATTGCTAAGGAATGCCGTAGGATTAGTGCTTGGGCCACAATTATTTACAATATATATGTTAATGATTTGGATGAGGGATGTGAATGTACTATTACCAAGTTTGCAGATTACACAAAAATAGATGGGAAGGCAAATAGCAAGAATGACAATGTCTACAAAGCAAGACAGACAAGAAGGTAGGCAGAAACTTGGTAGGTAGAATAAAGTATGGGAACATGTGAGGGTAAGACTTTAACAGGAAGAGCTGAATAGTATTTTAATGTAGAATGACTGCAGAAAGGTACAGCACAAAGGGATTTGGAGGTTCTAATACACAAATCACAATAAAAACTAGCATGCAAGTTCGGGCACTTTAATTATTTAGTATTTGTGGTATGCTAATAATGTCCTCTATCATAAAGACTGATGCAAAATATTTATTCAACTCCTCCAACATTTCCTGATTCTCTATCATTATTTACCTCTTTCCCTCAGGGACTAATGCCCGCTTTGACCTTTCATTTCCTTTCAGTGTATTTAAAGAAGTTCTTACTGTTCATTTTTATGTTACTTACCCTCGCAGGTTGTATTCTCTCTCTTATTTTATCAGTGATCTTTTGTTGGGTTTTCATAATTTCCTAATCCTCTAGTTTGCCAACAACGTTTGCTACATTGTACGTTTTTCTTCCAATTTGATGCTATCTTTAACTTTCCTGGTTAACAATGGTTGGTTTATTTCCATTCTCAGTAGAACCAATGTTGTCTCTAAGCATAGGAGCAGAGATAATGGGAACTGCAGATGCTGGAGATTCCAAGATAATAAAATGTGAGGCTGGATGAACACAGCAGGCCAAGCAGCATCTCAGGAGCACAAAAGCTGACGTTTCGGGCCTAGACCCTTCATCAGAGAGGGGGATGGGGGGAGGGAACTGGAATAAATAGGGAGAGAGGGGGAGGCGGACCGAAGATGGAGAGCAAAGAAGATAGGTGGAGAGGGTGTAGGTGGGGAGGTAGGGAGGGGATAGGTCAGTCCAGGGAAGACGGACAGGTCAAGGAGGTGGGATGAGGTTAGTAGGTAGCTGGGGGTGCGGCTGGGGGTGGGAGGAAGGGATGGGTGAGAGGAAGAACCGGTTAGGGAGGCAGAGACAGGTTGGACTGGTTTTGGGATGCAGTGGGTGGGGGGGAAGAGCTGGGCTGGTTGTGTGGTGCAGTGGGGGGAGGGGATGAACTGGGCTGGTTTAGGGATGCAGTTGGGGAAGGGGAGATTTTGAAACTGGTGAAGTCCACATTGATACCATATGGCTGCAGGGTTCCCAGGCGGAATATGAGTTGCTGTTCCTGCAACCTTCGGGTGGCATCATTGTGGCAGTGCAGGAGGCCCATGATGGACATGTCATCAAGAGAATGGGAGGGGGAGTGGAAATGGTTTGCGACTGGGAGGTGCAGTTGTTTGTTGCGAACTGAGCGGAGGTGTTCTGCAAAGCGGTCCCCAAGCCTCCGCTTGGTTTCCCCAATGTAGAGAAAGCCGCACCGGGTACGGTGGATGCAGTATACCACATTGGCAGATGTGCAGGTGAACCTCTGCTTAATGTGGAATGTCATCTTGGGGCCTGGGATGGGGGTGAGGGAGGAGGTGTGGGGACAAGTGTAGCATTTCCTGCGGTTGCAGGGGAAGGTGCCGGGTGTGGTGGGGTTGGAGGGCAGTGTGGAGCGAACAAGGGAGTCACGGAGAGAGTGGTCTCTCCGGAAAGCAGACAGGGGTGGGGATGGAAAAATGTCTTGGGTGGTGGGGTCGGATTGTAAATGGCGGAAGTGTCGGAGGATAATGCGTTGTATCCGGAGGTTGGTAGGGTGGTGTGTGAGAACGAGGGGGATCCTCTTGGGGCGGTTGTGGCGGGGGCGGGGTGTGAGGGATGTGTCGCGGGAAATGCGGGAGACGCGGTCAAGGGCGTTCTCAATCACCGTGGGGGGGAAGTTGCGGTCCTTAAAGAACTTGGACATCTGGGATGTGCGGGAGTGGAATGTCTTATCGTGGGAGCAGATGCGGCGGAGGCGGAGGAATTGGGAATCTCTAAGCATAGCTGTGTGGAGAGTCTGTGCATGCTGATCAGCATACTGATGCAAAAACATTGAGTTCCAGGGGTTGCGGGTGCACATGGACCTTGGATATCCACACAGGGGCTGGAAAAGCTTGAAATAGTATGGATTGGGATATGTTTTTGCTGTGAGTCATGAGCTAGTTTCTTAAATCTCTGCCATTGTTCATTAACAGTCTTTTCTGTGAAAAATCCTAGTCCACTCTAGCTAATTCAGCCCTCATCCTCATGTAATTACCCTGAGCACAGTTGTTAGAAATTCTGTTTGTTACTTTAGTCTGTAGGAACAATAAGTTAGAGCTATATTTTGCACAATTTATTAAGATCAGCTTTTAAACAGGTAGATGTTGCTCAGCTATCACTAAGTTGAGTATAACTGATATGTAATGTCCCATGCAGGACATAGCCACACAGATTTTTAAAAATTGTCATTCTGATTTTCAATGACTAGGGCCCCGTTCATGCCATAAATTGAGCAATGGAGAGAGAAATAGTGGACTCACACTTACTTTCTGTGAAATCTTTTGAGTGAAAATTCCATTTTTATAGCTTTCATCTGAAACATGAATGCTTAAAAAAAGTTACTACGATTTCCTGCACTTATTTTAGAACATAGAACACAGTGCAGGCCCTTTGGCCCATGATGTTGTGCCAGCCTATTATCCTACTCTAACATCAAACTACCCTGCATATCCTACATTTTACTATCATCCACGTACCTGTCCAAGAGTCGCTTAAATGTCCCTAATGTAACTAACTCCACTCCCACCACTGGCAGTGCATTCCATGCACCAACCACTCTTCTTAGCAACTTTATTTTTACTCACTGCAGCCACATTAATAAATAGCAGGCACATTGCAATAATAGGAATTTATTTTTGATATGAAAGCATAAATACAGCAAGGAATCCAGAATTTGAGTTGTATTTCTGATAAAGCTACCTTATATTGGGATAGGGCTTTTCTCTTTAGAATGACGAAGGATGAGAGGTGACTTGATAGAGGTGTACAAAATGTTCAAAGGTATAGATAGAATGTTTAGCCAGAGACTTTTTCCTCGGGTGGAGGTAGCTATTATGAGGGGGCATAGTTTTAAAGTGAGTGGAAGTCGATGCAGGGAGACATCAGAGGTAGGCTCTTTATTCAGAGAGTGGTCGGGGTGTGGAATGCATTGCCGCAGAGGGTAGTGGAATCTGCCTCATTAGGGGCATTTAAGCGGCTATTAGATAGGCATATGGATGATAGCATAACATAGGGGTGGAAGTTATATAGACTTTAGGATTAGGGTAAAGGTTCAGCACAAATTGTGGGCCGAGGGTCCTGTACTGTATGGTACTGTTCTATGTTCTATGTTCTCTGTTCTTATTTGTAACTTAAAAGCAGAAACAAGACACAGCTCTCAGCAACAGAATAGAACAGAGAAACACAGATGCTGAAAAACAAAAACAGAAATTGCTGCAGTAACTCAGCCACTCTGGCAGCATCTGTGGAGAAACAACAGAATTAATGTGTAAGTCCAAAGGACCTTCTTCAGAATGATGGCGGATTTCTCCAGTAATTTCTGTTTTTGTTACATAGATCTCAGCAGTTGGCTGTCGCATTTGTGCAAATGTTCACCTAATAAACATTTCTCAATTCCAGTTAGTGCCCAGCTTTGATGAAAAAATGCTGAGAAAAAGAAAGAGATGAATTTTCTTTCAACAAGCAATGTTTCAAATTTTAAACATCTGTTTAAATCACAGCTATCACGCTCTCTGAAGCTGGCTTCCATGCTGATGAGTGCTCTCGAGCTTAAAACACTGACATGTGTGAAATTTTCCTGATAAAATATACGCAGAAACCTATTTGCAATTCATTTTCAAGATTCCAAAATCACTCCACTTCCACAGAGACACCCCAACTGATATATTGCTGAAAAATCACGCACAGTTAGACTGTATGGTAATTGCTCGAATTAAAGTATCAAGGCTGCAGGAATTGTCCTTTGTCTCTGCAAACTTTGCATATCTTATATCTAAAGCAATTTCTGATCAAAGCAATTTTTTTGACAAATGCACACCTGTCTCAATAGGCAGGGGACAGGCTTTAATGAATTATATATTTCCAGAAAGGAAGACTGTGAACTACTTTTGATACCAGTATTGGTGCTAAATTTTCCAACTGTTCATGGGCATTATGGATGGCTTGATGCTTCATGAATGAGTATGTATTTGCTCAACCGCAGACCATAAACACGGTGAAAAGGTTTGGTCCTCATATTTAAGGAAAAATGGGACAACATTAGAGCAGATAACAGAAGGTGCACTTGATTGATTCCAGACGTGGAGGGATTTTCTTTTGAAGAGAAATTGACTAGGTTCAGTGTGTACTTAGTGGAGTTTAGAAGAATAGGAGGCAATCCCATTGTAAGGCATAAGATTCTTTTCACAGGGTAGATGCTGAGAGGTTATTTCTCCCAGTGGGAGAGTCAAAGACCAGAGGACATAATTTCAGAGAAAGGGGTTGCTGAGTTAGGCCAGAGATGAGGAGGAATATCTTCTCTCAGGGGGTAATGAATCTGAGGAATCTTTACCACAGAGGGCTGTAGAGGCTGGGTCATTAAGTATGTTTAAGGCTGAGATGGAAAGATTTTTAATCAATACGGAAATTAAGGGTTACACGGATAATGCACGAAAGTAGAGTTCAGGATTGTCAGATCAACATGAACTCACTGAATGTTAGAGTAGAGTCGATGGATTAAATGACTGCTTCTGATCGAACATCTCTGGTATTATAAACTCTATTTTCAATTGTAAACATCTTAGCTTTCAGGCAAACTATCTTTCAAATAAGACCAAACATACCCAGAAATTGTACAATAAAAATATGCTATTTTTGAGGAAATTCCAGATTGGAAAACTTGATCCAATGGTTTTTCAACATATCAAGGCAACACAGAGTATTACACCTGGTGAGTGAGGTGATCACATACAGAGTAGTGCCCACCTGCAGGATGCAGAAACTTGCCAAAGCTTCTTTAGCAACATCTCCCTAACTGATGCCATCCACAACTCAGAAATACAAGGCAGAAGGTGCATGGGAACACCAAGATCCGCAAGGCAAATGCCACCTTGCATTGAACACATATAAATGAGTTCAACATTAATGAGTCAAAATCCCAGACAATCCTGCTCGACAGGCAGTTGAGAGCAGCTTCACCATATGGACAGCAGAACTGAAGATCTTTTATGACCAGCTTCTAAAGGGCAGATACAGAAGGGCAATATATGCTGGTCTTGGCAGTAACAGCCGTACTTAAATATTGAAGTTGTTTGTGAAGGTGTATGGTAGAAAAATGCAGTGGAAAAAATGTCTTGGCTGATTTTAGGGTTCCTGGGAGAGTATTAACAGTGGGAGATATAATGGCAATGCATTGGCCAACCTTGGTAACACTGGTTTGCAATATTCTAATAGATTGGGTTCTAAGGTTTTGGAGTAGATCTGTTGCTCGGGTAGTGGGTGTTGAGGTTGGTTGGCACACCGAGCTGATTTGTTGTTTCGCAGACATTTCATTACCGTGCTTGGTAACATCCTCAGTGCAGCCTCTGATGAAGTGTCAGTGTGTTTTCCTGCCTGGGTTTTAAACTCTGGGGACTGTTGCGATGGATTGCCTCACTTCCAGATGTCCTCCGTAGTAGAATGTATATGGGGTTGAGTTCAATGTGTTTATTTTTAGCATGCTTTGTGGAGTGCCATGTGTGGGACATGTAGAATCTTTCTGATGCTGTTCCTGTAGGCATCGCCTGATCAAGCTCTTTGGATATCCATTATCCTTGAACACTTGGAAGAGGTTGGAACTACACCAAGAGGAGGAACAGCATCAGAAAGATTCTATACGCCCTGACATACTCATCACACTACCCTGCATCAGGAACACATCAGAACTCACCACAAGACTTCTATGACCGCTAGGCATCAGAGTGGCACACAAGCCCACATCAACCCTACAACAAGTGCTCACCTGAACTAAAGACCCACTCCCTGCCATGGACAGGACCAATATCATCTCTAAGACCCCCTGCAGAGACTGTGAGAAACATTATGTTAGACAAACAGGAAGGACACTAACAACAAGAGTACATGAACATCAACTGGCTACGAAAAGACACAACCAATACTCACTCATCTCAATCCACGTGCACGAGGATAACCACCATTTCGATTGGGACAACACCAAGATCCTGGGACAGGCTAGGGAGAGACAAGCACGAGAATCCCTGGAAGCATGGCACTCCACAAAGCATGCTATTAATAAACACATTGAACTCGACCCCATATACATTCCATTACGGAGGAAACCCGGAAGTGAGGCAATCCATTGCAACGGACCCCAGAGTTTAAAAACCAGGCGGGAAAACACACCAACACTTCATCAGAGGCTGCATTGAGGATATTACCAAGCACAGTAACGAAATGTCTCTGGAAGAACAAAACAGTTCGGTGAGCCAACAAACCTCAATAGATTGGGTTTTTTCAATCAGAGGTTAATTTCTAGAAATGTTTTTACGAGAGGGACAGTTAAGAGCCTGAGGACTTTATAGATCTGGTATTTGGTATTTGTGGAGAAGCTAACAGCGTATTTTAAATGATTGTATTTCATCACACATTTTTTTGAAAGTGTGATAAAGCATTAGAGGTCAGGCTGTGCCTGAAGCATGACATGTTATGCGTACTTATTCAGATGTTTTACAAAATAATATTTATAACCAAATAAAATGTGCATTTAAAGATATTTGGCAATAGTTTCAAATTGGAAATATCACTTCAGAGATGAGATTACCAAATGCAAATTCCCTGTCAAACCACACACCATTTGAACTTGGAACAATACTGCCATTCCTTCATTGTATTTGGTCAAGGTCCTGGAATTTCCTCTCAAACAGCCCTGTGAATCTCCCTCCAACTCAAGTACTGCATTGACTGAAGAAGACAGCTCAATACTACCTTCTCCAGTGCAACTAGAGATGAATTAGAAATGTTGGCCTAGCTAGCATCGACATCCCGTGAACAAATAAAATAAACCTTCAGAGTTCAGAAGGTGCTGACAAACTGCTTGCTGTTTACAATACTGTGTGGGCTAGTTGATGTGGTCATTGCCTTACTTTTTATTTTAAAGAAACCAAATCCTTTTATAATGTTCCAGTGGCTACAAAACATTTCAGGGAAAACATTTTTTTGCATAATACATCTTCCAATAGTTCTCTGCAGACTCTCGTTAACCCTCTAGGGACAGGCAGCATGGAAGCTACCATCCAAGCAATGTTCTTCATTGATAAATTGAAGAATATCTCATGGTCAATGGACTACATGCCCCTGGGAATTTGTTGTAACATGCTTATATAGTCCTGCTTGAATAAGCACTATGCAAACAAAATGTTCCACCTTAACAAATGCATACAATCTCAAGTTCTCAATTAACTTGAACGGTTGCTGAAATCCACCAAGCTGTAAGGCATACAATTAAAATGTGCCATAAGCTGATTCTGGGAAAAATTCTATTTAAATTGATTCAGAGCTGACATACAGCTATTTTGCCTGAAAACCATTAATTTCAAGAAAAATTCTTGTTTGCTTGAAAAATTATTCAGAGCGTAGTAGCAACCAAATTCTCCTAAAACTTTGATGTGTCATGTTTAAAAATAGTCAAATATATATATGATAACAGTTGAACTGAAAAATTCTTTTGTTGCATTCTGAAAGCAGTCCAATAATATTGATTTGCTTGCTTATAAATGAATAATGAAAGGTAGTCAGAAAAATAAAGGCAGATTGAAAGTTTCTTCCTAGTACATTTTACACCAATTCCCCTTCATACTATCCATTGTGAGATACTGGAATGTCGTGGCCACAAGGTTAGGCAGGATTCTCCATTAGTGTTGACCTGCCAAACAAAATAGGGTCGTGATCCTCAGAAGAAATCCGGCACTTAACTAATCCTGGTTTCTACTAGGATGAAATATCTGAAAAGAATTTGCTAAAGGCTGAGATTTAATGCTTCTTTTGCTTATTGGAAAAAGGACAACTGTCAATCACATGCATAAACAGTTGTACTCGGCAAGATGGGAAACAAAATGAGTAAATGAGCTTTTTAAGTAATGGGGTGAAGAGATTTCCTCATGTGTACGTGGAAAACAATTAGCGACCAGTTCATTGCAAACAGACTTAGAACTTTGTTACCTGGGAAATCGTCAATGGAAGAATATGTCTATGCCTGAACAAGATGTTACATTGTACATTTTGAATTTATGAACTTTATATCACAGTGCTCATGTTGTTCTTCAACACACATTAAACTAAACTATCACATGCAATACTATCAACAAATCATAGTTCCTATTCATTTAAACAAATAAACACATTTTATTTCAGATGTCATGAATAGGTTTATGCTAAGTAATAATTTTGTTGAGAAAAAAAGCAGTTGGGCAAAATTCCCCATTGTAAAAAATGGCTGAGGAGCAAAGCGAATCTAACTGGAGTGCGCTTCCAAAGAGGCGGTACAGGCATGGTGGTTTGAATGACCTCCTGTGCTGGATTCATTGATTGTATGAAACAATTTGGCCTAGCTTTACATTAATAACAACAGTGAGACTGTCAGCACTCACTGTGGCTATGGAAAAAATCAATAGTGACTTCCAACATCGACACTTGCGCAATTAAATGTGGAAATCAGAAAATTACTTATTGATTTGCCCAGCTCCTCCACAACTTATGATACTGCAGTACCTGGCGGAGGGACTCAGAACTGAAATACACTGAGGGCAAGATGTTGCTGCATTCAGCCATTTGTTTTGCAAAAAATGTGCTGGGTTTGTCTATTTAAATGAAATTGAACTTTTAGTGGAGTGACAAATTTTAATTATTAGCAAACAACTTCTCTGGTTCTGAACATTTAATTTTATACATTAATGTGATTTTGCTTCAGATTTTAATTATTGTTGGTGATTTAAAGAAAGTAAAATTAGCACTTATCTTTACTTTCTTTTATCTCTCTCCCTTAATCTCATTGTCCTTTTCCTTACTTTATTCCACTTTCTGTACATTAAATTAGAAACTAAATTAGATTAGAATCCTTTGTGCTTATTTTAAATGATTTCAGCATCAGAACAATATGTAGCATTGATTGGCTGGACATGAACATCACTTAAATCTAATCTGCAGCTGTTAAAGGAGAGATCCATTTTGGCTGGACAGAAGAATATAGAGGAGCATGGATTCCATTGTGTTCTGATATAGCATTGGATGACTTGGGGGGCTGGGGGAGGTAGTGAAAGGAAAAATGTCCTGAATGTGTGAAGGTCTTCAAGACATATACTCAGAAGGTAATTTGAAGAGATAACTCTGGCCCTCGACTCAAGGGGCCATGACCTGACAACCTAGAAATGTGACTACAACAAATTTAATGAGGTAAGTGAACTTTGGAAAGGTGGTCATGGTTCATGGAAGTGTCTTCAAATACCCCACCATGCCAACTACACTGTAAGATTCGTAGACTGCTCCATGCCACAAAGCCTTCACTCACCTATCAACAAACTCCAACAACCAAGGCTCATAGTCATATGCTAAACTGTATCCTAAAACACTTAACATTCTTGGGCCCTTCACACCCAAAACTGCCAGATGTAGAATCATATCATCACAACAGCTCAAAACACACTTGTTGACAGATATTCTTTTTAACTGCAGGGCAAGCGTTGCTTAACCACAAGCAATAGGGATTAAACTGGGGGGAGCAGGGGGGTGTCTGGGGCAAGTATATCTGTTTTAACCCCATGGAAAAGTCATGGCTATTGTTAGCATGGGCACTGCTTAGGCTGGATCCATTGATGTGTTTGAAAACTTTCAGGTGCTGGTACACACGTATCTAATCCTTCTTCACACTCTAGTGACTTTCATGTTTGCACTGTGCCCAAAGAAATACTCTGATAGGGAGAGAGGGATAGAAAACTGTGTGATTGTATAATGGCCTGGGAGATTGGGGTTCCCATCACTGCAATTATATTCAGATGAGTTCTACACAACCTGTTCTACCTGAAAAGGCCTCTTTTGTTTGTCTCTTCTTGCCCTCCTACTTCTCTTGGACTTTTCACTGTAAAGTCAATGGAACTTTGTGATGGTGAAGTTGCGCAACTTAGAGCAGACTATCACTAATCATGGCATCCAGTCGCTCTCATGAGAGATGATAGTTTTTTACAACTGTTGAGAAAGAGTTACCTCAATGTAAGAAGTTTCATTTAAGTACTAAAATCCCGAAGGGTTTTTTTTAAACTGTATAACTGTAAGCTCAGGTGTACGAAGGACCCAGGAAGAGCCTTTCAGGTTCCCATGATGGACCACTGAAGCCACATTTAAATTAAGCTCTATGGTTGTGAAACAGAAGGAAATTTCCTCTGGTGTGAGTACTATGAAGGACAGTTTTATCGGGATTGATCAAATTCTTTAAATTTATGCTACATTATTTGGTTTTCCCTATTTATATTCATTTGTTTTGCATGATAAACATTTGTTCTATTGTTAAATCTGAAACTGCAGCATTGTGCTCTTGTATTTCAGTGAAAAACCACTTTGGTAAATTCAAACAGAAAACCAAAATGCGTTCTATCAAGGTTTCAGTCTGGGATCTGACTTGTCCAGTAATAACATCAGCTGTGATTATAAGAAATGCTGAAATCTAATATAAAGGATATGTAGACAAACGTTTTGAGCTTTTTCAGGATATAATTAGAAGAATAGATAAGGAGAAGCTTGTAGATGCTCTGTAATTGGATCTTCAGATGTCTTCCAACAAAGGTTTATACAGGAGGTTTGTAAAATTTGATCATATGGGTTTGGGAATGGTATGTTCACACAGACTGAGAATTGTTTAATGGACAGAAATCAAAGAGTTGGAATAAATGGGTCATTCTCAGGTTGGCAGATTGTAACTAGTGAAGGACCAATATGATCGGTGCTTTGGCCCCAGCTATTCACAATCTATGTCAATCATTTTGATGTAAGGAGAAAATCCAAAATTTCCAAATTTGCTGATGACAGAAAATTAGGTGAGAATGTGAGTTATGAGGGGGATGCAAAGTTGTTTCCATGGGATTTAGACAAAGTGTGCAAGAACAAAACAGATGAAATATGAGCTAAGGATACTTTAGATTAAGTGGATGTCTTTACTTAGATTTACAAAAGGCTTCTGATATGGTGCCACATCAAAGTCTCTGGCAGAAGGGAAAGTTGTAGGGGATATCATGTTGGCACAGAGAGAAGACTGACTAGCTAAAAAGAAACAGCCATAAATGCGTTATTTTCTGGTCGGCAAGATGCAATAAGTGGATTGTGGATTTTGGATTTTGGATTTTCTTCCCACATCAAAATGATTGACATAGATTGTGAATAGGGGTGGCATGGTGGCTCAGTGGTTAACACTGCAGCCTCACAGCACCGGGGACCTGGGTTCGATTCCAGCCTTGAGCGACTGTCTGTGTGGAGTTTGCACGTTCTCCCCGTGTCTGCTTGGGTTTCCTCCAGGTGCTCCGGTTTCCTCCCACATTCCAAAGATGTGCAGGCTAGGTGGATCGGCCATGCTAAATTGCCCATAGTGTTCAGGGGTGTGTGGGTTATAGGGGGATGGGTCTGCGTGGGATGCTTCAAGGGACAGTGTGGACTTGTTGAGCCGAAGGGCCTGTTTCCACACTGTAGGGAATCTAATCTAAGTGGTCTCCACAGGAATCAGTGTCGTAGCCTCAACTTTTTTTGCAATTATGTAAATGACTTTGATGAAGGGACCTAAGGTACAGTTGCTAAATTTGCTAAGATGTCAGCGCTGAATGGGTTTATGCCCCATTTGCCCAACATTGAATGATATCATGGTTAATCTGATAATGTTCATTTCCACTTTTGTGACTTATCTCTGTAACTGTTGATTTCCTTACTGATTAAAAATCTGTCTATCCTAGTCTTGAATATATCCAATGACCCAGCCTCTACAGTCGTCTGTAGTAAAGAATTCCACAAATTCACTACACTTTGAGAGAAAAAATTCATTTTCATTGCTATGCTTACTGGGTGACCTTTCATTCCGAGATTTTGCCCTCTGGTTCTATACTCTCCCACAAGGAGAAACAACTTCACAACTTCCAGCCTGTCAAGCCTCCTATGAATAGTTCAAAAAAGTCACCTTTCATTCTTCCCCATTCCAATAAGTACAGGCCCAAACTCTCCTCATAGGAAAATTCCTCTTTACTTGTGAGCTGTCTAATGAACATTCCCATGTTCACCTCCTGTACCAGGGATGCCTTTACATAGATACGGGAACCAAAACTGTTCACAGTATGCTGACTATAACTTTACATAGGTTTAGCAAGTTTTTCCTGTTTTTGTACTACATTCCCTTTGAAATAATCTTTCCTATTACATATTGAACATATATTAGATTTTTGGAATTGCCCCCTCAAAGAATTTGAATAAATTTGTAAGGCGTAATTTCCCTTTCATGCTGCCATGCCAACTCTGTTTGATCATACTATGTACTTCTAAATCACAATGACAGCTGTTTCTGGCTTTGAATTAACATTTTTTTGTCTCCTCTTTTAGGCTATGGGGGTTACATTGGCAGTTTTCCAATCCTCTGAAGCTTTTTCAGAATCTAAGGATTTTTGGAAATTTACTAATAGCTCATCCACCATCTCTGTAACTATTTACAATAATATCCCACGGTGTAACCGATCAAGTCCAAAGACTAATTGACCTTTAGCCCCATTAGCTTCCTTATTCCTTATTCTGTAATGATAGTCATTGTAATTATTTTGTTGCTCCACTTTTTCCCGAGGGAATTTTGACAGGGTAGATGCTGTTATGATCCTAGTTGATGTCAATACTGGATCAGTCAGCTTTCAGAGGGAAACAAAGTGTTACGGATCATAAGCTCCATTTTAAAATTGGTCACAGTGGTAGTTAGGCACTGAACATATTCATACAAGGCTGTCAATGCTCTTTAACAATTGATCATGGGTCTGTTACACAAAAGAAGAAAAAACGAGCAATATGAAATTGAATTTGAAAACATAATTCGCAAAACCACAGATTCAACTTTTGTCTCAGTAATATCCTTTTCAGATACTCAATTTGAGTGAACTATTACTCCTATCCTAACTCTTCAATTTCTTACTTGATTAGATCTTTCCAGTTTTCCTTCTGGGCCTGCTGAAATAGTTTTAAGTCTTTTTCTAGCTCATATGCCTCAATCTCTTTTAATCCTAACAGCTTGTAACTTCTATGCAAACTCTGATAGTTTGGGGGCTTCACAAGTTAACCTAGCTTTCTGCTCAGCCAAAACAGTTTACTAGAATTAAAAGCCCAATTTTTCTGTAAGATAAAATTAAAATGCCTGATTCTTCTGATCTGAATACAAACTTATGATCCAGTGCTCCCTAATTTTCCTTTTTCTGTATATCATAAATTCAGCAGATTAAAAGCTCATCAATTAATACCACAGGTATCCCTATAAGCCCTGAATAAATCACATTTCATGGAAATGATGTTTTAAGGTTACTTTTCCAAATAACTTTTTCCTGTTTTTAACAAAATGTTATCTTCCACGGATCCAAAAACAAACTCGTCAGCCTCCATTTTAAGAACATTGGCATTAGGAGCAGTAGGAGGTAATTCAGCCCCATTGAGCCGACTCTGCCATTCAATATGACCATGGCAGATCTCATCTCTGCCTCAACTTCACTTTGCAGATTGCAGTGTGCTGCTGTGCAGAGGGACCTGGGTGTCCTTGTGCATGATTCACAAGAAGTTGGTTTGCAGGTACAACAGGTAATTAAGAAGGCAAATGGAATATTCTCCTTCATTGCTACAGGGATTGAATTTAAAATTGGAAGGTTATGCTGTGGCTGTATTGGGTACTGGTGAGATCACACCTGGAGAACTGTGTATAGTTTTGGTCTCCTTACTTGAGAAAGGATGTACTGGCACTGGAGGGGGTGCACAGGAAATTCACTAGATTGCTTCAGGAGTTGAGAGGTTTAGCTTTTGAGGAGAGATTGAGTAGATTAGGACTGTACTCTTTGGAATTTAGCAGAATGAGGAGGTATCTTACAGAAACACATACAATTATGAAGGAAATAGATAAGATAGATGCAGGGCTGTTGTTCCCACTGATGGGTGAAACTAGAACTAGGGGGCATAGCCTCAAAATAAGGGGGAGCAAATTTAGGAATAAGTAGGAACTGCTTCACCCAGAGGGTTGTGAGTCTTTGGAATTCCCTGCCCAGTGAAGCAGTTGAGGCTACCTTGTTAAATGTTTTTAAGGTAAAGACAGGAAGATTTTTGAACAATAAAAGAATTAAGGGATATGGTGAGTGGGCTGGTAAGTGGAGCTGAGTACACGAGAAGATCAGCCATGCTCTTATTGAATGGTGGTGTAGGCTTGACAGGCCAGATGGCCCAGTCCTGCTCTTATTTCTTATGTTTCTTATGTTTGTTCCACTTGCCTGCTAACTTTTCATAACCCTTCAACACATTTCAAATTAAAAATCTACTTATCTCCTCTTAAATTTATTTAATATCTAAGCATCTACCGCACAATGAGATTCACTACAGTTTGAAAGAAATAATTTTTCCTCCTCTCTTTTAAATCTGCTACCCCTGCCCTAAAACTATAACCTCTTGTTCCCAATTGCCCCACTGGAGGAAACATGCGTTCTACGTCTACTTTGTCAATCCCTCTTAGCATCTTACATTAGATTTCCTCTCATTCTTCTAAACTTCAGACAGCATAGGCTTAAAGTGATCAATCTTTGTTCATAACACATTCCCCGCATCTCTGGACAAGTGAACTTCCTCTGAACTGCCTCCAATATAACTACATCCCTCATTAAGTAAGGGGACGAAAACTGTAAGCAATACTCCAGATGCTGACTCACTATTACCTTGCACAGTTGTAACAATACTTTGCTACTTTCATACCCTCTTCTTTCAGTGATAACGGCTAAAATTCAATTTTCCCTCCTTATTACCTGTTGTACTTGCATACCAATTTTCTGTGACTATTGGATGGAGTTACTGATGTCACTCTGCACCAAAGCATTCTGAATTTTCTCTCCATCTAGTTGTTAAGTTGCCTTTCTATTCCTCCGACTACAATGGAGAACTTCACACTTATCCATGTTAAGCTCTACCTAACAAATTTTGGCCCATTCACCTAGTCTATTCATATCTATTTGTAAATTTCTTATTTCTTCATTGCAACTTACTTTCCTACTTATTTTAATGTCATCTGGAAATTTGGCAATAGTACTTTCTCTCCCTACATCCAAGCCATCAATATAAATTTGAAGCAGTTGGAGTTAAAGGACTGAACTTTGTGGTACCCCACTATTTACATCTTGTCATATAGAAAATGGCCCATTCATCGTAACTCTCTGGTTTCTGTGGGCCAGCCAATCCTCTATCAAAGCTAATAAATATCCCCCAACTCCATGTGATCTTACTTGGTATTAACCTTTTGTGCAGCACTTTATCAAATGGCGTCTGTGCATCCAAATATACCACATCTACAGGTTCCCTATTATCCACCTTGCTTGTTACATAGAGTCATAAAGTCATACAGTACTGGATCAGACCCTTCGGTCCAATCAGTCCATGCTGAAAATAATTCCAAACTAAACTAATCCCACCTGCCTTTTTCTGGCCCATATCCCTCCAAACCTCTCCTATTTGTATATTTAACCAAATGTATTTTAAATGATGTGACTGTGCCCACTTCCACACTTCTTCAAGAGGTTCATTCCACATGTAAATCACCCTCTATGTGAAAAACATGCCCCTTT
The DNA here is from genome assembly GCF_030684315.1 of Stegostoma tigrinum. NCBI lineage: Eukaryota > Metazoa > Chordata > Chondrichthyes > Orectolobiformes > Stegostomatidae > Stegostoma > Stegostoma tigrinum. The sequence continues at coordinate 41,578,971 of NC_081357.1, forward strand.
GTCTTGAAATCCCCCAGACTAGGGAAAAGACACCTAGCATTAACCCTATCTATACCCCTAATGATTTTATAAATGTCTGAAAGGTCACCCTTCAACCTCCAGCGCTCCGGTGAAAAAAGTCCCAGCCTATCCAGCCTTTCTTCATAACTCAAGCCTTCTGTACCAAGCAGCATCCTGGTAAATCTCTTTTGAACCCTCTCTAGCTTAATAATATCCCTTCTCTAATACAGCGGCCAGAACTGGACATAGTACTCCAGAAAAGACTTCAACAATGTCCAGTAGAACCTCAACGTGGCTTCCTAACTCCTGTCGTCAAAGCACTGAGCAATGAAGGTAAAGTCTGCTAAATGACTCCTTAACCATCCTGTCTATATACGGGGCAAACTTAAAGAATTATGTACCTAAACCCCTAGATCCCTCTGTTCTACAACATTACCCAAGGCTCTACCATTTACTGTGTAAGCCCTGCTCCTGTTTGTTGTACCACAATGCAATATCTCGCATTTATCCAGATTGAACTCCATCTGCCATTTTTCAGCCCATTGACCATTTGAAACTCCAGAAAATTAGTAAACATGATTGACCCTTCATCAAACCATGCAGAATATGATGGGATTGTGTTTTGATTTTACAAATGTCCTGCTATTACTTCCTTTATAATGGATTCTAACAATTTCTCAATGGCACATGCTCAACCAACTAGTCTATAGTTTCCTACATTCTGCCTCCTTCCCTTTTTGAATAAGGGTGTTATTTTGGCATTTTTCCAGTCCAGTGGAACATTTCCCACATCCAAGAATTTTGGAAAATTAGAACCAATGGATCTACTATCTCTGCTGCCACTTCCTTTAAGATCCTAGGATGTAGTCCATCCTGGATCTGGGGACTCATCTGCCTTTGATTGCAATGGTTTTGCTCAGTGCCTAGTGATGATGATTGTTCTACATTCCTCCTTTTTGGTAACGTCTGCTTTACATGTTAGTTCTGGTATGGTGTTAGTATCCTCCATTGTGAAAACTGAAGGAACCTATTGATTTAGTGACTTCACCATTTCTTGTATTTCCCACTACTAACTTTCCACTCTCATTCTCCAAGGGATCAACATTCATTTTAGCTACTCCCTTCCCTTTTATATACTTAAAGAAGTTTTGTCATCTGTTTTCATATTTTGCACTAGTATTTTTTCATAGTTTACTTTTTTTCTCTTATTACCTATTGCTGATTACTCCTATTACTTATTTGAAAAATACTCATATTCCCAAATGATAATAATATGTTATACACATTTATTACATTATGGAAAGGGTATTTCCACTGAAGAGAAAAAGAAGGGTTCACCTGTTTGAGAAACAGAGATAAAGTGTCTTTTTTTCTGGACAAAGATTACATTCTTTGGAACTCTTTTCCTCAAAATGAGGTGGAAGCAGAGTCTTTAAATATTTTCCACAATAGAGGTACAATCTTGATAAGCAAAGGGGTGAAAGGCTAACAGAAATAGGTGGGAATGAGGAATAATTAACAATGTTGTTTGAAGGCTTACTTTTGCTGATAACTAATATGTCATATGTACATACAAAATGTGTAAACCTGTGGGTTATCTACTTTGGTAGGAAAAACAGAAATACAGAGACCTGGGAAGTACTGATATATAAAAGAACCTTGATGGGGGTGGGGGGGGGGGGGTCTCATTCATAATTCATTGACAGGTAACATGCAGGTTAAGCAATTATGAAGGCAAGTAGAAAATTGAACTTCATTACAAGAGGATTTGAATAAAAGAATACAGAAGTTTTCCCAGAGTTGCATAGAGCCTCGGAGAGATCACCCTCATGTCACTGTTGCTACACTTCAAAGGAGTGCTTCAATTGTACTTGAAGTATTTGCTTTGTCCTGTCTTGAAAGGCTGGCTGTTTGAAACTAGATGAAACAGGATTGGCTGGAAGGATGGTTTTTGGCTATCTTGTCACAGTGTGCCTTCCACCAAAACAGGTTTTGCAGTTTTGCCTGAAAACTTTTGCAGGTGGCTTCAAAATGGCGAGTCCTCTCACAGACTTCAGAGGATACAGCAGAGGCCTTGCTGATGGAACGTCCCCGCTGCTCTTGTGTTGCTATAGACAATCCAGATCTCGCTGTGGCAGAGGAAAGTGATGGTGTCAGCTGATCTGTAGGCTGGGACTTCGAATGACTTGTAGACCCCTTTATTGTCAAAGTTTTGTGCCATAGTTTGTTGCAAGTTGCGTTGATACAATTGACCTGGTTTTGGATCTTCAATGGAGGCCTTTTGAGGCAGACAGATACAGAAAGCCCTTAACATTTTTTAAAGTCACTCTTTCAACATATGTGGGAGGTAGAATACCAGATGTGGTTGATCTGATTTTTGTTTAAGGAAAGGCTAAGTTTTGTGTATACAGAATTGAACAGTAGACGAGAGGCTTCCAAATCCATTGCAAAATGGGCAAAGAAACTTCATTCATCTGCAAACTGTAGATCATGTATATTTATATCATTGAGTTTAGTTTTACATGGAGGCGACTGAGTTTAAGGAGTTGACACCATTGAGAACAAAATGGATGAACTTAAAGCTCAACTTCATTTCCAAATGAAACTGAGAGAGCCTGCTGCATGTTCTGTATTACAGACGCATGGCTCACTCTTGTTACATCTAACTGTGCCTTACAGCCTGAGTGTTTCTCAGTTCACTGAATGGATCACTTGATGTTGTCAGGTAAGGCAAGGGGCAGTAGGGTCTGCCTCCAAACCGACACCTTCTGGTGCTCAGACATGGTGACCCTGATGAGTTACTGTTCCTTGGACCTAAAATATGTTACAGTAAAGTGCTGTCCCTACAGCCTGCTGTGCGAGTTCACCTCCACTACCTGGAAGCAGTGTACATCCCACTCCACGCGGAAGAGTGCACTTGATGAAGTATGCAATGCTACAGTCTTGAGTCAGAATATATCAAGGCCTTGCTCATTGTAGCTCATGACTTCAACCAGGCCAAGCACAAGAATTTGCTATCAGGATGCCATCAACAGGTCTCCTCTCCCACCAGAGGTAGAACATAGAACATAGAAAAGTACAGCACAGTACAGGCCCTTCGGCCCACGATGTTGTGCTGTGGAATAATCCTAATCCAAAAAAAAATAACCTAACCTACATTCCCCTCAATTCACTGCTGTCCATGTGCATGTCCAGCAGTCACTTAAATATCACTAATGACTCCGCTTCCACGACTACCACTGGCAAAGTATTCCATGCGCTCACAACTGTCTGGGTGAAGAACCTCCCTCTGACGTCTCCTCTATACCTTCCTCCTAACACCTTAAAACTCTGAGCCCTCGTGGCAGTCAATCCAGCCCTGGGGAAAAGTCTCTGGCTATCGACTCTATCCATGCCTCTCATTACCTTGTACACCTCGATCAGGTCACCTCTCTTCCTCCTTCTCTCCAAACAGAAAAGTCCGAGCTCAGTCAACCTCACCTCGTGAGACAAGCCCTCCAGTCCAGGCAGCATCCTGGTAAACCTCCTTTGCACCCTCTCCAAAGCCTCCACATCTTTCCAATAATAGGGCTGGATTGTGTCCAGAACTGGACACAATATTCCAAGTGTGCTCTCACCAGTGTTTCGTAGAGCTGCAGCATAACCTCGTGGCTCTTAAACTCGATGCCCCTGTTAATGAAAGCCAAAACACCATATACTTTCTTAACAACCTTATCCACTTGAGTGGCAACTTTGGGGGAGCTATGCACTTGAACACCAAGATCCTACTGTTCCTCCACACTGCCGAGAATCCTGCCTTTAATCCTATATTCATCATTTAAGTTCAATCTTCCAAAATGCATCACCTTGCATTTATCCAGGTTGAACTCCATCTGCCATTTCTCAGCCCAGCTCTGCATTCTGTCAATGTCTCCCTGAAGCCTGCAATAGCCCTCAATGCTATCAATGGCACCTCCAACCTTTGTGTCATCAGCAAACATACTAATCCAGATATGAACATCCTTGATCATTGCTATACAACCATAATAGATGCTACCCGCTCCAGCCCCTGCCTGCATTTTGGAAAATCAGACCACAATGCTGTGCTCCTCTGCCCAGCTTACAAGCAGAAATTGGAGCTTGAGGACCCAGTACAAAAGGTAGTGCAATGTTGGTCTGAGGCAACGCAAGGGCTTATAAGGAACTGCTTACAGTCAGTAGACTGGGCCATATTCAAGAACTCAGCAGCCAACCTAAACGAATACGCTACTACCATCACAGACATCATTAGTAAGTGTGTAGGAGACTGTGCACCAAAGAAGTTAATCCAGATGTACTACAGCCAGAAACCATGGATGAACTGGGAGATCAATGAAGGCATACAAATCGGACAATCCTGATCTATACAGGAAATCCATGTATGACCTTCGCAAGGCAATGAGGAATGCCAAGAGGTAATATCAAACTGGACTTGAGACCCAAACCAACCACACAGTCATCCATCATTTGTGGCAAAGGTTACACAACTATAATGAGCTGCAAAGTAAAGTCGAAAAGAATCGTGGGCAACAGTATATCCCTTCCTGATGTGCTCAATGTTTTCTACATGACCTTTGAACAGAAGGTCAGTGAAATGTCCCAACACCCTCAATTGCATCTATACTAATGGTCAGAGCCACAAACATATTAGATCAGTCTTCATGAGAGTAAACTGATGGAAAGTGACTGGCTCAGATGGAGTACCCAGCTGTGCTCTCAGATCCTGTGTGGACAAGCTGGCAGGAGTATTCACAGACATCTTCAACCTGTCTTTACTTTGTCCTGAAGTCCCCACCTGTTTCAAGAAGACCACTATCATCCCAGTGCCAAAGAAAAATCATGCAGCCCGCCTCACTCAATTAATCAATCAATGGCTACTGCCTGGTGGCTCTGACCTCCATAATGCTTTGGGAGCTTAGTCACGGCTTACGTCAACTGCAGCTTACCAAACTGCTTTGATCCCTTGCTATTCGCCTACTGCTGCAACAGGTCCGCAGCAGTGTCCCTGCACTCACCTCTGGAATATTTGGATAACAAGTCTTCTACAATAATTCCAAACAAATTCATCTCTAAACTCCTGGAACTAGATCTCAGCTCCCCACACTGTAGCTGGATCCTCGACTTCCTGATCCATAGACTGCAAACAGTAAGAATGGGTGACAACAGCTCCTTCACCCTAATCCTCAACACCATTGTCCTGAAAGCTGTGTACTCAGTCCTCTACTGCACTCCTCATATACTCACGACTGAGTGGCCAAATTCTGTCCCAACTAAATTTCAAGTTTGCTGACAACACCATCATTATAGGCCAGATCTCAAACAATAAGTAGACAGAAAACGGGAAAGAAAGTGAGTGCTTAATGGCATGGTGTAAAGACAACAATTTCCCCAACAACATCAGCAGAATGAAGGAGCTGGTCATTGACCTCAGGAAGCTGAGTGGAGGGCACGCCCTGTCTGCATCAATGGTGCTCAGGTAGAGATGGTAAAGAGCGTCAAGTTCCTGAGAGTGGTGATCACCAGCAATCTGTCCTGGTCCACAGATGTCTACCCAACAGTCAAGAAAGCACAACAGGGAAATTTGTCATGTCCACAACGACTGTTACCAGTTTTATAGATGCACCACAGAAAGTATCGTACCTGCATGCATCACAGCGTGGTGTGGAAACTGCTCTTCCCAAGACTGAAAGAAGCTACAGAGGGTTGTGAACACAGCCCTGTTCATCAGGCAAAGCTTTTGTGCTCCTAAGATACTGCTTGGCCTGCTGTGTTCATCCAGCTCCACACTTTGTTATCTCGGATTCTCCAGCATCTGCAGTTCCCATTATCTCTTCCATCTATTGACTCCATTTATACTTACCCCTGCCTTGGGAACACAAACAACCTAATCAATGACCCCTCCTATCCTGGTTATACTCTCTTCCACCCTCTTCCATTGGGCAGAAGATACATAAGTTTGAATACACATCTGAACAGATTGGAGGACAGCTTATTCCCTGTGGTTATTAAACTTTTGAATATAACTCAGAAATGTCAATGTTAATCTCTCTCCCTCTCTCTCACTCTGCACCTTCTTTGTGGCTAATACACTGTATTCTGCACTCTGTTCTGCCACTTTGGTGCACTTTAAATGGCACAATCAGCCCAAATGGCACACAAAACAGCACTTTTCACTGTATCTCAGTACATGTGACAACAATAAATCAATCAATCAATGTGAAGGCATTCGAGGCTTGATAAGGTGAATAACCACTGTCAAGTAGATTGCAAATAGTAGGGGGGCAGTCACACAGCCTTACCTGATCTTGGTCCAGATTTTGAAGACTTGTGTTTCAGACCATCCACTCAGGACAGATGCAGCCAGAACATAGTTAAAAATGGTACCTCTGCCCACATTCAGCGGTGGAGATAATGAATAACATGGGCCTCTCTTACATTGTCTCAATAATTTACATACTTTAAAATAGGTAGTTAAATAGTGTATATAGAGGTATTACCAATTTTCAAACAAAAGTATTATGCTGACATAGAAAGAAATGAATGATGTAATTTTTGCTCTTACCTATGTCAACAATGTCGTTGAAAATGCTAATTTATTTTAAAAATATGCTGCACATATCACTGTATGTAAATATATCTTAGCACTTTACAAGCTGACAATATTTTATGTGTTGGAAATGGTTTTGCTACTGGAATTATTGAAGACTGCTTTCAGTTTGAGCAGCTAAATAAATAAACATTTCCAAGTTGACTTTGATGGTATCTATGATATAACTAAGTTAGTTGTTGAGGTCTTGCATATTGATTGACTGGTAATTAACTTTTGGAGATGGCTTAAGGATGACTGTCAATCAGGACAAATTTTGAACAATGCTCTATATCTTGACAAGTACCAAGTACGGGGCAAAAAAGAAGTAAAGCAGTTGACAAAATAAGATAAAAGAAATACAAAAACAATAGATATTTGCTATTAATAAGGCAAAAATATGCTAAAATATTAATTATTCACCGAGGCTTCTTAGACAACACCTTACCAACCCACAACCATCATTTCCTGGAAGGACAAGATTGGTAGATACATGGGAACACCACCGCCTGCAAGTTCCCCTCCAAGCACTCACCATTCTGACTTGGGAATATATCACTGGTCCTTCAGTGTAGTTAGGTCAAAATCGTGGAACTCCTTCCCCACAAGCACGGGAGGTGTACCTGCACCAAAGGATCAACAGTGGATCAAGAAGGAAGCTCACCAGCACCTTCTCAGAGGCAACTGGAGATGGACAGTTCCTTTTTAGCCTGATGCTCAAACATCCTTGCAAACTGCCAGACCAAGCTTCTGATGCCATTAGATAAAATGTCAATTTTAGCAAAACAAGTAGTTTTTCCAAGTCACTGTGCTTTGCTTATAAGGCTTCCGTTTCAACAGCATTATCAGAGTTTCATGAAATCACCTCATTTCCAGCCAGGCCATTTCCCAATGAGAAATACCTGCTTCAACAATAAAATTACAACCAAGACACAAGGTAACATTAACATGGTCACATTTTAAGTAAATGTATAAAAGGAGCAGATAAGCAATTTCCGTCAGCACCCTGTATCATTCAGCAAGACTTCTGGACGGAACTTCATGTCACTTGTCACCAGCATTGACTGCACACTTCTTTATCTTTAAGGATAACAATAAATTTGCTTGCCTCATCTGTCAAACTAAGCATTTCATCCTTAGTCAGAAAATTTCGATAATTTCCTGCACCCTAAATTTACTCCATCAGTAAACACAGGAGAAACTAATAACTTGTCATAAAAACATTAAAACTGTATTCTTTAGGAGGAACACATTGCAACTACATTCATGTAATAGATTTGTTATTTCATTTCTAAAATTCAAACTTCATATCGTCAAAAGTAACAAATGTTCCACTAAATCAGTCCTACCTTCCAGACTTTCTCTTATCGTAACCTGAAAAGCTTCAGTCTCTTCTTCTGCTTAGAAACAGTATGCAGGAAGACAGATTAGCACAAGGAAACACAACCAATGCAGAGACAATGGGTTGAGTAGCCCCCTTCTGCAGCATAACAACTCTGTGCTTTTTGGCTTTGCCGCCTTTCTCACCATAACCACCTTTCTTTCATGATCAAATCATCTACTCGTCTAATTTCTCTAAGTTTTCAAACTGGTGTCTGTATCTAATATGAGTCAACTTGTGTAACAAAGTGTGAAGCTGGATGAACACAGCAGGCCAAGCAGCATCTCAGGAGCACAAAAGCTGACGTTTCGGGCCTAGACCCTTCATCAGAGAGCTCTCTGATGAAAGGTCTAGGCCTGAAATGTCAGCTTTTGTGCTCCTGAGATGCTGCTTGGCCTGCTGTGTTCATCCAGCTTCACACTTTGTTACCTTGGATTCTCCAGCATCTGTAGTTCCCATTATTTCTGAGTCAACTTGTGTGTCAGTTTGTAGTCATCCACCATTTCTGCAACATCCTTTATTTTTATAAACCTTACACTCATCCAGGTAGGACCTTATTCCCACAGGAACATGATTTTAAATTTCCACCAATAGACCCACTTCCTTAAAGACCTGACGTAATCTTCAAATTTTGTGGATTTACATCACCTAACATACATCTTTCTCTCTTCAACATTTTCCACAACTGATTGTATCTGTTTTATTTTCAAATTTTAAAATTTCTATCTGGGTTTCTGATATTAATGCAAAGGTACTGAGAAACATCATTCTTTACTCTGTCACAGTCACCTGATTGCTCTTCTGAAATATTTCAGAATACTTCTAAAGCCTTTTGCATGAGAACACTGTATTGTAGTCTCCTTTGGGTCATTTCAATATTATGCCAACTGTCTCAGATAACACAAAGTATACTTCCACTTCTTTCTCACTGAATTTAGGTATCAATCCAATGTTCTTTACCGAATTAAAAGAACCAAGCGTTGGCTCTGTGCCACCTTCACCGTTTTCCTCCATTCATCACAGAATCATACAATCACTACAGCAAGGAAGCAGGCTATTCAGCCCATTGAGTGTACACCGACCCACTGAAGAGCAACCACCCAGATCCAACCCCTTACCCTGCAACCCTGCATTTCCCATTGCTAATCCATCTAACTTACACATCCCTGGGCACTACAGGCAATTTAGCGTGGCCAGTCCACCTAACCTGTGCATCTTTGGACTCCTTGGTCTTTATGCTGTCTCTTTAATATTGTCTCCTTCCAAATCCTGTCTATTGCCTTATTCCTTTCCTCTCTTTCAAACTTCTCCCATTCTAATTCCAATTCAAGTTTTTACATAACTCTTTGTTATCTTTCTCTTTTAAACTCAAGCTGTTTTTAAATTTCTCTTTGTCCTTTCATTGTTACTGAATTAGTCGTTTTTTCTTTTCTCTTTCAAACTTTAGTTCCCTCCATTTCTAATTCAATTTACGCTAAAGTGACCTGAAAATCAGCACAACCATCCCTTCATCCTTAAGTTTCAGGTGCCTCAATATTACTTCTACCATCTATTGCTTTCCACACTCTTGGTTTCAATTTGATCTTTAAGTCCTCTGTCACAACCTTTGAATTAACTTTTGTTAACTGCTCAAAGGCATCAAGAGATAAATTGATTCTTTCCAGAAAGATTCTCAGCATTAAAGGTAATCATATTGAAGCTTTTGCAACAACTTTCAGCCAGGAGTGCTCTGCCTCCTCCAGCAGTCCCCAGCATCACTGATGCCAGTCTTCAGTCACTCCATTTGCCATTAAGAGCCTGCTGGAGGTATTTGATACTATTGAGGTTATGGGCCCTGACAACATTCTGGCAGTGATACCAAAGACTTTTGTTCCAGAACTTGCTGAGCCTCTATCCAAGCTGCTCCGCAAAGGCTACAACACTGGCATGTACACAATATTGAAAATACATCCTGGACACAAAAAGCAGGACAAATCCAAGCCAGCCATTTCCCACACCATCAGTCTACTCTCGATCACCGGTAAAGTAATGGAAAGTGCTGCCAACAGTGCGACCAAGCAGCACATGCTTACGATGTTCAGTTTCTGGGCAATCGACAAAAGTGCTGAATTTCAGAGGTGAGGTGACAATGACTGGCTTTGACAAGGAGGCCAGATTGCTCTTGCAGTGGAAAAATGGTGAAAACAGCCAAGATTTACTAAATAGATTAATAAAGAGGGGAAATGGAGTACAAGAAAAGTTAGACAAAAATATAACAACAAACAGGAAATATCTCTTCAGATAGTTAAAAAAGAAATGAGATAGCAGAAGATGTTGGTCCTGTAGGTAATTGAGTCTGTGGAATTCGTCTTTTTTTTATTCATTCATGCGAAGAGGGCATTACTGGCTCGACTAACATTTATTATCTATCCCTAATTGCCCAGATAGTAGTTAGGATTCAACCACATTGCTAGGGGCCAGGAGTCACAGGTAGGCCAGACCGGGTAAGGATGGCAATTTCCTTCCTTAAATAGTTCAACAACTGACAATGGATTCATAGTCATCGTTAAACTCTTAATTTTCATAGAAATCAAATTCTATCATCTACTGTGGCAGGATTTGAACCGATCCTTAGAACGTTACCTGGGTCTTTGGATTAACAGTCCAGTGATAATACCCACTAGGTCTTTGGCTCCCCTATTATTGAAGGATAAAAATAAAGTTGATGAATTAAACATATATTTTGCTTTGTCTTTCACAAGAGAGGATGCAAGTCGTATCCCAGAATAGCTGTAAATCAGAACCTGAAGAGAGGGAGGGAACTCAGGAAAATTACAACCATCAGGTAAGTAGTACTGAGTACAAATTGTTGGATTTGTGTGTTGTCAAGTGCCCATGTCCTCAGAGACTTCATCCTAGGGTCTTAAAAGAAGAGACATGGTGAGGCAATAGATGTATTGGTTTTAATTTTCCGAAATTACTAGATTCAGAAAAGGTTGCTTTTGATTGGAAAATAGCTAACATAACTCATTGATTTAGAAAGGGAATGAGGCAAAGCAGGAAAGTGCATGCCAGTTAGCTTAACATGTGTTGCAGGGAAAATATTGGAAGCTATTACTAAAAGTCATTTTAACAGGGCACTTGGATACGTTCAAGGTAATCAGGTAGACACAACATGGTTTTGTCAAAGAGAAATCATGTTTAATTTATTTAATGGAGTTCATTGAAGAAGTTATTTGAGTGGCTGGATATTACAAGTGGTGAGCCACAGGGGTCAGTGCAGGGATCTAAACTCTTTATAATTTCTATAAAGAATTTGGAAGACAGGGCTGAAGCTTTGTTAGCAATATGATATAATTTTCTGGCAACACAGAGATGGGTAGGAAGCTGATTTAATCCTTTGCAGAATACTCCCATTTCATTTTGATCTTAAATGGACATTGCACAAAATATGTGAAAATTCTCCATATGCAGATTTTCCTGAAAACATCATGTCATCACAGAAGTGAGAAAGTGAAACGAAGGATGTAAGAAATCAACAAAAGAGATGTCAAGAACAGAAGTTTTTAAAGCTTTCTCTTTACTTGGGTTTTTAAATATTTAATTTTGTACTGAGGCATTCAGACTAGGTATTAATACATCTACACTGAGGAGCTGAGTATCTTTATTTTGGTAATTGAGGTATTTGTATCACTTTGAGCTCACAGTATGTCAGTCAAATGTAAAAACCTTAGGAGGAATTTTTCCATTCCTTGGTTAATTTAGGCATTGGTGACAAATGCAGAAATATGGACCAAAAATGAAAAAACCTGACTCTCAACATTAAGAAAAATGTTTCCACATAATCCCTGAAGTTTCAATGGTGAGATCAGAATCTCACTGATCAAAGACGGCTGACGACCTACCTTACATGTAATTTGCTTCTCAATAATACCTCAACTTGTCTCCCGTACATGCAGCAAATTTTCCCATTCTCTACTGAGAAACTAAACAGCAACAATTTCTGACCCGAAAGTTAAAGGGGTTACCTAGTGGATGCAGCTTACTTCTCTGGGTTGCCACTTTAATTCCCTTCACTAACATGTTTTTTAATGCTCTACGGACAGCGTACTTCCTTATCGTTCGTCCACTGAATTCAGGGCTGGCAAACGACAAATCTCACCACATTATCATGGCTGACTCATGACCGACTCAGAATCCACTCCAGCCTTTCAGCACTTCATCTTTGACTTGCATGCTTCTCCCAGGTCGCTTTGTACACAGGGATACACAATTATGTCACAGATCTGTTCTGGATACATCTTATGGCCTTTAACTTCATTTCTTAGTACTCACTCACTTTGCACTTACTAAGAGGCTGCCAGCATCAGTGGAGTTGCAAATAGTGAAATTGGTAGTCCATGGCTGTGGAAGAGGCATGTGTGTGTAGTTGCAGAATTAGAGATTGTGAGGTAGCAGAGATCGGATAGTGGCACTTACCTTTGCAGAATCCAGAAGGTGAGTGGTCTATTTCCTGCAGTGCTGTGGATTCTGCCTGAACCCTGAGAGGTTACTGACCCCGACTGCTACATGTGTCCATGCTGATTATGTTTAGTGCCTTGGCCTTCCCTGATGATCTGCCAGGTGGAGGAGCATTCTCCTCTCAACCATTCATCGCTAAACATGCTGAAGGCATAATTCATGAAGTGAGGAATGGAGGGCAGCTTGAGAAAAGTAATTGTGAACCATGACAGATACCTGCCATGAAATGTCTTGAAAATAACACAGTTTAAAAAGGGGGAAAGATAATTTACACTTCTACTTAAAATATTAGAAATGCTGGAAAAGTTAAAGCTTATAACTATTTTCCTAATCAACCTGTTTAGAGATGCTATTTTACACTTCTGGAGCAGATGGGATTTGAACTCAGGCCTCCTGGCTCAGACCTTGTGATGCTACCACTGCACCACAAGAGCTCCAGCTTAGAGCTTGTAATAGAACTCTTTAAAACAAAAATAATTACATTGCAAAATAAATATCAGAGTACCATATAATCACTGCTGTTGTGTCAGTTAGGCAAACTTCTACTGCCCACATCTTAACCCACTGCAAGTCTTATCACCATCATGCTTGCTGACTTCTTGTGACACCCCATCATGCAACACCTTGACTTTAAAATTCTCGTGTTTCTTTTTCAAACCACTCCATAACCTTACTCTTTCCTATCTCTGTAATCTAATCCAGTTCCACAGAACTCACAGAAATATTTTGCGCTCATCTAATTCTGGCCTCTTGTGCTTTCTCAAAAATAACAGATACACCACCGGTGCCTGTGTATTGAGTCATCTCCATCCAAACCTCTGGAATTCCCTTCTTACTCTGCTCACTCTCAATCTCTCTTTCCTCTAAGTGACTCCTTAAAATGTATTCCCTTGACCGAATTTTTAGTCATCTGAATGAATATCTCCGTACGTGGCTCAATGCTACATGTTGTGTTCACCATATTTTGATGAAATGCCTTGGGATGGTTTACTAACCTAAAGATACTATATGAATAAATTGTTGCTATCGGTGATAAGTCAACCACATCAAAATTAGCAGAACAACCTAAGCAGCTTAAATATATCAATATACACAGGTTATTTTATGCAGATTTTATTGTTAGGGATGAAGAATCCTGCAAGAAAAAAGAAACATTTTGATCTGGGAAATAAACCTGATTCTGACAGATTTTCTAGAAATTAAGCTACAACAGAGTACAATTCTTCTTCTCGTCTCATGTAGAATGTTAAACATGCTGACTATTCTGGCAAAGTTATCTTTTAATTAAAAAAAAACCTAGAATAAAAGTACATTATTGAACCTATGAAATTCCCCAGAGAATTCAACTCCCTTGTCCTACTAAATAGCTCAACCTGGAAATTTTGGGTTTTATTTAGTGTATAAGAATGTTTAATGCCTTATAAATGCAGCAATTCATACATGTATTGCTTAGTTATCTTCTCTAACTTTTGATAAATATCTGTGAGGAATTGTAAAAAAGATTGAAAGGTGTTACACAGAAATTGGACAAACGCAAGGGCTTGTATAAAAAAGATGCAGAACATCTCAAAAGAAACAAATCCTTCAGCATTTATTTCTTTTTAAATCACTATCTCTGTGATTCAACAATAAAACATTAAGAGCATGTCGTGGAACGACTGAATTACCTGCACGTTTTCATCGTCTTCACTTGGAACAAAATTTATTCAACTTACCACATGTTTTGTGTGGTTTGTTTTAATCTTTGAACAACTGTCACAAAACTATCATTAGGTTTGACAGACGGTTGGTCTACCACAGTTACTGTTACACATGAATACTATCTTGAGGCCAACAAATGAGTTACTTGTGATGCTTTTAAATTTTGTTGCCATTTTAATTTTGATTGGGAAGCTTGTTTTATTAACAGCTTACAATTAATAATGCAATACTCCCACCAAATATTGCTTCGAGTGATCACAATAAAAAGTCTTATCCCACAAAATGTTCAGAAATCTTCCAAAATAATTTCAGGCAGAAATTATTTTGTAGTTTATGTTTTTGTTTGAAACTTTATTCAAGTGTTTTAACCCGAATATAACTCATTAATTACAGTGGCCTTACACTGCAACGATGAAGTGAGCTATTTTACATCCGCATAACCAAGTAAATCACCTTAGAATATGAATTACCAACATACATCAATTCAACATATTTCAATCGAACATCGAATCCTGCATGCTCGACTGCAGTGTCAGTGTAAAAATATAGAAAATTTATATTATTTGTTTTAGAAACTAAAGCAAATATAGATCAAAGAGCCAGTTGTATCTGAAAAGATTTTGTCACATACAGCAAAGGCACTTGCAATCTGCTGCAGTGGGGAACCATAAATAATTTGTTTCTGTGTAATTATGAATCAACTGAAGTTTCCAGCAATATTTTATGGATGTCTGTAATTCCTTTGGCCTTGTTTACCTTGTCTGGTATGACCTTCGATTATTTCAATAGAATTAACCTACATAAGAGTTTTTGAATAAAATGCTTTTCATACAGATTTAAATGGTGCAGCTGTGCTCGAATTTTCCAGATATGCAGATTTAAAAGAAAATATTGGAGGTATATCTCAACAAATTGTTTTAACGGAATTCAAAGTAGTAATAGCATTCAAAGTAAAAAGAGAACTCAAAGATGTAACACTACTTAAAGCAAAATTCTACAACAGTTGGAAGACAGCAGTAGATACAACATTCCGTTTTTTTCCACTCCAAATGCAGTATTTCAGAGTTGCTTGCAACAAATTAACTATTTCATCCTTATATGACAATAAATATAATCATGTGATGACTGATATGTAAAATAGTAAATATTCATCGTAATGTGAGGTTCCAAAATCTGTGATGATTATCATTGAATAACATTGAAGAACATGATAATTATGATCAATCAAAAGAGAATGAAGAGAATGCAGCCTTAAAGAAAACACTTTTTCTCAGGAAATATCCAAATTATTAGATTTCTAGAACTTGGTCTTTCAGATGTCCGTATAATTATCGATTAATCAAACAATTAAATATTGACATTATGATAGGTTTAAGGAATGTAGAATTTCCTCACAATCTACAATAAAGATAACCAAATTTAAAATGGTTATATGAAAATAGAGTTATATAGTACCACCAGAAAATGAAAATTGCATGTTTTGTAAAAATCAGTTTGCTTTAAAAGTGTTTTCACAAATTTTAGCAGTTGCTAAATTGCAGCTTTAAAAAATATTTTCCCTCTGGTTTGAAATCTTAATCAAAACCTGTTTTACAATTATTTCCTTAATAACAGGAGCAGAGTTTAGATGTCCAGAAAGTTATTCGGTATAGGTAAAGAAAATATATTTTTTCTCAGTGACTTAAGCAGCTTTATGAGATTTACACAAAAAGCTAGGAATATTTTCCTGCAAAACTATACCTGTGACAAATTTATTACAGTGCTTCAAAGTAAGTAGCAGACATGATTTATTTAAAATGCAATGACACATTTAAGTCATGTTGTTTTGATAGGTACAAACTGAACTAAACATATTTACTGATAGACAGAGTGTCAAAATGCAACTATATGTACAGTACACTACACACAAAAAATCACATTTTCATATAATTAAAGTTTTACTCTCAACTAAGTGTCAAAGGTTGTTCACATTCCCTGCAACATGCACTTCCGTGGGTGTTTAGGTAGATTATTTAGGTAAAATAATCTGTCCAATATTCTTAATATACAATGCCAAATATTATTTTACTACAGCTAAGTTTTAAGTTGCAGTTAAAAACATCAACAGAAGAAAAGCAACTGGGAAACCCACACAACAAGCTGCTCGCTTTAAACACCAAGCATCAGTTCATTCCATACAGGAGCTCTGTCGTTTTGTGACATAAGACTAGCGATTTAAATGAAACAGGAAAGTGTTCCCTCCTTTGCACACTGCCATACCTGTTATTACAATGAAAGTAGAAGTTCAGGTTCTCAAAACAATCCAAAGCCCTAAAGGAGAAAAACTGATTTCAGACACAGAAGAGCACAGTCTGTGGTATTCTATTTCCTCCACAAGCCTGATAATGAGACACTCCTGTGGTAACCTCTCACTGGCTGTGTCCCGTGAATGAAGCAGACTTTCAAGAAGTCAGCAAACATTTTGCCAACTCATGACATGGCCTCAGATTGCAAGCACCAACAGTTGTTCTTTAAACTGAAACTCGATTTTCAACACACATACATGCCATATACAGAACAGTATCATACCAACCCGGATTAATGTTTCTGACAACCAGTTGATTAGGTTAAATTTCTAGAAGCAAATTCAAGATGGAGGGGGTTGCTTGTTTGGCAAATTGCTGCAAATTATTTCTTTTATGTAACGAACAAGAAATGTTGTAAACATAGTTAACAGTCTTTTTAACCAAGCATAACTATTATTCTTAATCAAGAAATTAAATTTTTTTTGTTGAAATATTTCAGTATTTTGGTTTCAGTCTATGTCTACTCTTATATCTGTAATGATTTTGAATGGATTTGTAATTTAATCCTCTCTCCATAGATCTTGACTTCCTTCTAACAAATTGTTATGAGACATCATTACAGATAAGAAGACATAAATATTTCAGATATTTTTCTTACTGGTGTGCACTGAGCAAAAGCAATTCTAAACCTTAATGTCAACTGGATGAGTAGAACATTTGCCTGCAAGAATAAAATGAAAACTAGCAATTCTCATCAAATTTTGCTGCAAACAAGGTAGAGACACCCTCTAGTACAAAAGGAAAAAAGAAAACTGCAGCCAGAAGGCTCATTGAAAAGCATATCTCATGAAGTTTGACACTGAAAGTAGAATGATTTTTTTTTCACTTGACACAATGAACTGAAAAATAAGTTCTGTAATTCTAAAGTAACAAGACACTCTTGCCTTACAAATACTGTAACTTATCTCTATAACACGAGCTTGCCTTTCAGTATCAAACCGCATGGATGCACGGAGTGAGGAACACCAGCAAGCTCCACGACTACTTTTCACATTCCCAGAGATGAACTGCATAAGTTATAAACAATTAATGTTTCTTCCTGAGCTAACACTTCAAGGACTTCAGAGTTACTTCGGAATGATAATAATATCTCATCCGTTGCAGCATGCAGTCCGGAATGGATTTGAGGAAACAATTCTCAGGTAAGCGGTTCAATTATCTCGACATTGGGCAGATATGTGAAACAACGGTCTCATTGTTTTACTGGAAGCGAAGTGAAAAGAAAAGGTAACGTCTTACCAGAAAAAAAAACAGCTCTTCGATTAAAACTCCACAATTTTCATTTTGTTTTCATCTCTATAAGGAAGATATAAAATTTTGTTTCTTATTTTCTTTACCTTACTCGGCCGGATCGCCAGTGAAATGTATGCCACAGATTAGGAATTTAGCGAAGTGGCTATTTTCTCAACATTATTGTTTTTTATTTATACTGCTGATTTTTCCCCCTTTAAAGCTGTAATCATATCCAAGGTTCAGCGTTGTTGACTTAAGTTTACCATGAGGATAGTCAGAATAGTAAACAAGTTTCAGACTGACCAATAGCTTTCCACACTCTTCTGTTTATAGCAAGCTGACTTACATTCAGAGGTCACCTCGTCAACAGCTCCTGTCTTTCACTAGATATATAATGTGCTGCATTTATCCCAGGGCTCATCGGCGTAGCCACATCCCCAACCTCTGCTAGCCTGCTGTCACTTGGTGACGCATCTGCTCTTTAGCATGTGAAGTTTCACTCACAGAATAGACTTTGGATTTTTTTTGCAAGAATGTAATGTGATTATCACGTAACTCCTTAAAAGTTAGTCAGTTGACAATTCAAACTTTCTTTTTGGGTTAGTAATTTCTTTCACTTTTCTTGCTTGATGGAATGAGGTCTATTTCATGGTTCATAAAATTGGCTACGTATTCATAAATTCACTAAATGTCCATGAATTCATCGCAACATTACTTTGTATGTCTATTCCTTTCATGAACTATAGCGAGGAATTTAATGATGGAAGAAAGGCCCAGGAATGCATTTTATCTGAACCCAGAATTTTGTTGCCAGAAATTGAATTTCTAGTTAATACTTTCAGATATTCCATTTAAAATAAAACCCGTTGATCATAAAAGAATAATATCCGTTTAAGAATTAATTCGGAAATAACTCTGAAATTTTCTTCACAGATGATGCCAGACCCACTGAGCTTTTCCTGCAACTTCTGTTTTTGTTCCTGATTTACAGCATCGGCAGTTCCGTCAGTTTTTTAAATCAAAAATAATGCCAATGATTCAAAAGTTGAAATTGTTGAAACAAGTTTGAATGCGAAGGCTTAAACTGAACGAAAGTACCTGAAACCCACCAATTTCCAACAAATAAGCAAATAGAATGTTCTTTTTAATAACCTTTTCTAAGAAATTTTCCATACAACTAAATATCACCATTTAACTAACCTCAACAAAATCACTGTGCCACTAACTTAAACAAAAGAAAGAGACTGAAGATGGCACCCTTCCTCCATGGTGCAGACCCATGCGATGCCTGTCACAAATGGGGTTTGAGTGAAGGTTACACCTGCAGCACATTTCTGGTTCACTTTTGTCACCACTGCAATGTTTAAGTGACGGAAAATGTCCAAGCTCTATTAAAGCTAATAACACATGATTGATGTGCTGCGTTAGGAAGCTGTGTCAGTACAGATTAGAACATCTGTGCCGTCACTTTGACAACTCAAGCACTTTATTATTAGAAAGGATCTTAGGAGGCTGAAAATTCTCTTAAATGTTCATGGTTTAAAAAGAAATTGCATTGTATGATGTGTACATGCACTAAAATATCTTGCATTGTCAGTTTAAAAAAAGGCAACTTCTGTTGAACAAAACACACATTCTAAACTTATTTATATTAAATATTTGTTGAAAGGGGCACCTTTGTAACTTTTCATTTACGAGAAAATGGTGATTTATCCCCCCGAAAATTAAGTCTAGGCACCTGTGTAAAATTGCGCACTAGGCAATGTATGCTGCAACCAGAGCTTGTTTTAAACTCCTTGCACTGACAATAAAGTGAGCAGAATATCTGACTGAGTCACAGTCTGTTTTAAACATACGGTCAACTTCTACAGGAATGAAAACAGTGTGCCGTATTCTAGATATAGCCAAAGTAATTTGTGTCGTATCAGTTGCATGAAGACTGTGCTAAAACATTGCTTACAATACCAAAAGAAAGACTGGTACATCACCTGAGAACAAAGGACGAAGTTCAGATACAGCATATGCAATTCAATTAGTTTTACCAGAGTTGGAAAAGGCAGCGTACAAGTAGTGCTGCAGCCAGGACTGCTGGATAAGTCTGCAAACTGTGTTGTGGAAATACATTTCAGCAGTCACACTGTCTGCAGAAAGAAGCATTTTTGTCTGAAAGCGCCGATCCCTTCAGGAAATACCTAGACTACTAAAAAAAATTAGAATGCTATTAGCTGCAGCCCTTGTCATATTTCTTCAACAGCACACAGGTAAACATCAGCCTTCGCCAAGTACTCAAAGATACTGCCAGAAAGCTAATGGAATACAGGCAAATCAAAGAAATTCATGGAATTTCCTTGCATTTAGCCAAACGTCTACTTTCATTTCTAGTGGTACCATGGTTAATTTAGGCAACATCCTTTTTGTCAGATAGAAATTGAAGTTTATTTTGTTATCTTTGTTCTGATGATGTAATAAGTTACACTTTTAAAAATAGTTCGAACCTCTCAAGAGAGGCATGAGTTAGTTATTAATGCCTTAATAATATTTATTATACTTTTCACTGGGCTCCATGAGTCAATGTGGTTTAAAAACATGCACTGAAGCAAACATTCCCAGGACGTTTAGTGTAACAAAAGGAGTAAGCGGAAGTAATTCCTAATTAAAAAGCTAATTCATCCATTTTTTTTCAACATTGTCCGATCTCATGTTGAACGCTAGTATTTTAAAAATGACAATAAGTTTAACATTTCTTAGAAATATCTGTATGTTTACCTGTGAAGTATCATTCATTCTAAAGGTGCTGAAAGATAAAAGTTTGCCAATTACAAGAACTGACATAATTCAACACTTACTGGCACACCTCCCATGCGATATATTTTAACATATTAAAAAGCATTGCAACTTCAGGAGACTTTAAGAGTCTAAACTGAAGGAATAGCTTTGAGAAATGGAACACAAAAAGAATTTTTAAAAATCCATCGAGAGTAAACACTTTTTCTCTTCATCAGGACAACATGCATGTAACCTGACCAGCCCTGGAGATGGCGCTATATGCACTATATCATGAGTTTGTACAGTTCCATTCACTTTTAGGATGTTATTTTTCTACATTTGCTCCAAAAAAAATTTCATTCCATGTGATTCAAGCTTTACATAATATCGCTTTCATGAATAAAGACAACACATTTCCTTGTAAACATTGCAGCCTTAATACAGGAGTTTTGCAAATCTTGGACTTCTTAATGATATCAGGAGTGCTTTTCAGTTGTACACTTCATCAGTTATTAATAATCAATATAAGCACAGTGGACAGATCATTAACATTAGTGTTGTTCCTTAAATATGCATGTAAAAAAATATGATTGTTACCATGGTTACCTACTTGCAGGCACTGTAACACATTCTCCCTAGAGCCCTTCTGCAAACAAGCAAACCACCTTCCTGACAGGGAGAAATATGACCCACAGCCTGACTCATGTCCTACTGTATAGGGAAATGTAGCAAAGGCTACATTTGATCATTCCAAACCTCCAACTCCCTCTACCTCCCCCCACTACCAAACCTACCCAAAAAAAAAATCAGGCCATCCCGCAATATATTTTGGAAAGGGTAAAGATTGATGCAATTAAAAAAAACACTTCAGTGAGTGAAATAAGTCCCGGGTTTGAAAGCAGAACAGACACAGTCCTCATTCATTATTAACCATGTCTTGCGCCTGTGTCAGCGCCTGATAAATAATTTAGATTAATCTCATTACAGAAGATTTCATTACAGGATAATTTAATTAAATGATGAATTGGCTCCCAGATGTCAACGTGAGTGCCATCTTTTAAATAATGCTGATAGTGGCAGAGGGATTTGCAAAGGTTCCTAGTCCAGACTGGAGAGAGTGCATTACTTAACATGTTCTGCCAAGAAACTGATGAGGCAGGTTACCCACCTTGGTTTGTAATAAATAAAAGTCATAATCATGGAGAAAATCTAAACCCTTGCAGGATGTTCTAGAATGGGAGAGACTTTTACAAAATTGAGTGAAGGTGATTTTGGTTATAAAAACATGTGCAAAGCTCCTATTAAACCACAAACAAATACTTCTCTCACCCCAGCAAATGAAACACAATGCTTGTGAAATTATTTAAAAACAAAATGTCATGGTGAACAAGGAGATGAGAAATATTTTACTATAAATTGAAAGGACCTAATTTTCAGAAGTATGTATTTAATCAAATCTACTGTTTCCGTACTTTCAGAATTTGTGCTCAATGTAGTACATGCTTCCATGCTAACATCAAATACATGAACATCCTGCTCGCCATGTAACAAGCCCTTAATTTCTAAATGCTTTTGTTGGCTGTACAATTTTGATGTTACACATGGGGTGAAGGGATTCAAGTTACTGATCTTTGAAAGGTATTTTTTTCTTTGATAAATTCAGAGTTCAAAGTGTAGCTTCCATTTGTCAGTGATTACAATTAAAATTTAATGAAATATTTTATTTATTGAAGTTAAAAGTTAATGCTTATGGGCACCAAATATATATCGCTAATTTTATCTTCTTCATATATAAAAGGTTCAAAAGAATCTGGGGAGAAACAGTCCTTTCTTAAGTTTTGATGGAAAACAATTGAGTGGTTTTAAAGTTAATTTGATGACAAACAAATCATATTTAATCACAGAATATTCTCTTACTTGTTCCAACTTAGTTCTTACGCCTGAAATATATCTTTCAAAGCTGAGTTAGAGAATATGGGGAGGAAATAACCATCGACTTTGGCAAAATTCCACAAATTAGTTTACATTTACCAGTCACTGGTGTATCATAAAAATGCAAATGAACCATGTGGTAAATTCTGATGTAGGAAATATTTGTGAATGATAGCAGAAATGTCTTGCTTATTTTAACATTAGTGAAATGGCAATATCTTGCCACACAGATGCAGTTAACAAGTCTTGCTGAAAAGTTAGCTAACAAGGTAGCACGGTTATTCTAAGCATCATAACTTTGGAAAGGAAATGGAATCACTGTTATGGGTTTGGGGTAACAAAATGGTGATGAACACATTAGTGTAATTATACAAGATAAAAACCGAAAGAACTGCGGATGCTGTAAATCAGGAACAAAAACAAAAGGTGCTGATAAAGCTCAGCAGGTCTGGCAGCATCTGTGAAGAAAAATTAGAGTTAACATTTCGGATCCGGTGACCCTTCCTCATAAGTTCTGAGGAAGGGTCACTGGACCCAAAATGTTTGCCTTGATTTTCCTTCACTAAAATTATACTGATAGGATTGGTAAAAATTTATGTTTAATTCTTTGTATGAGAAATTGTGACACAATTGAAAATATATAACACTGCCACAAAGCGATTGTGCAAGCAAAGCTGTACAAAATTAAATAGAAAACCTACATAACCTCTTTTACAATTGCTTTGTCTGCCGTAATTTTAGGCGCTGAACTATAATGCTAAAAAAAGGCAGGTAACCAATACATACCCGTGTGTCTGCCAAGCCTCTTTGCAATTAGTTTTTGTTGAAGAAACATTTTTAATTTTGCTGAAAAGGAATACATCACTGAAAGACAGTAGCTAACACACTCTTACATGGCAAAGAAAAAACTATACTGCAAACATTGGTTGTTTCACTGATATCCGTTTTATTGCTTGGAAATATACAAATCTTAAAAAATTACAAAGAGATGCTGTTTGAAATTTTATCAGGAGATTAAATCTTACGAATCAGAAATTGAAAGGTACTATTTCAACGACAGTAGGTAATACAAGTGGTATGTTCTCAGTTTTTCTACATAATAAAATAATAAGATAAAACAGTAATCCAGAACAGATGCAATAACAAAATGGTGGGTGAGAAATCCAATTTCTCTTACCTTAGATACTGTAAAAGATGGCAAGTTAGTTTGTAGGTATACTAGACTGCTAATTCTTTAAAGTTTCCATTACCTATGGTCAATATTGTAATTCATTAATCCTTTGCAGGAACTGCAAACTACATGTAAGCTCATAAAATGTTTATGCGGAAGTTTTATCCAGTATTTTACATATTTTCAACACTGTCAATTACAATCAACATGAGGACTTTGAAGTGCTATATTTTGTGCTAATGACATTTACATCATACTTTTCCAATTGTAGAAGTATATTATGCCAATTTTTTTCATATTTGTAGGTCTCTGAATTTTTTTTCCTTTACAGAAATTTATAATAATCTGCTTTCTTTACATGTTTTACAAATCATTCCTTCAAGCTTATTTGCTCAACAGCTTTGTTACACAAATTCTTCAATGTATATACATAATATTTTACTTGCATTACTTCTTCATTATTTACTACACTACAAGTAAATCAAAAGATGACAATAATCGTTATCTAGAAAAGTGGATACTGTCACCTTAAACAGTTCTATTTGATACACAGTAATTTATAATCTTAATAGTTTAGTGATTAAAACAAATTCCAGCAAAATCAAATAATGAAATTAGATAAAAACAGAAGACTTTGGAGAAATTCAGCAGGTCTGGAAGTATTCTTTGAGAGAAAAAGAGAATTATTGTTCTGAGTCCAATTTAACTCTTTTCTGGGACAGATGTTGGCTGACCTGCTAAATTTCTCCAGAACTTTCTGTGGATTTTTTTTCAGGTCTCTAGCTCCCATTGTATTTAATTTTATTCGAGAGAAATTAGAGACCTGTTCCAGCAGCACAGCTTTTAAATGCCGGTGGACAGCATCTTGTTCTTTATTAAAGCCCAAATCTAGAAAGTAAGAAATTATACAATACACTGCAATTTGTAGTGTCAAAAAATCTTCATTTCCATTCTTTTCATAAGAACCATTTGACTCCCATTTGTTGTCTTAGGTCCAGATCACTTTACTCATCAAACGTGGGTGGTAGAAATAATTATTTGTAATTGCAATACCCTGAACATTTACACATTGGGTGGAATGTTCCAAGATCTTCAGCAAAGTGTACAAGGGCAATAAAATTGGGAAAATACTTGAGAATGAAAATAATCAGAGTTCTGACATTGAAAGAAGGAATTTCTGATTTTCCCTTTAAGGCTTAAACAAGTTCTGAATCTCACTAATAAGCACCAATTACCTTATTTCTACACATCTAAATCTTATTCATTGCTAATCTTGTCTCATTTCAACACAGGTCCCCATTCTCTGCTCCATCTTCAAGAAATTAGGTGGTGCCAATGTCCAACATGAAAGTCAGAGCTATAACCTGGCCCCAACGACTGGCAGAAAAAACACAGCATGGAGCTGGAGGAACACAGCAGGCCAGGCAGTAACAGAGGAGCAGGAAAGTTGCTGTTTCAGGTCCGGACCCTTCTGCAGAAGGGCTCCTTTCCTGAAGAAGGGTCCTGAAATGAAACATCAACTTTCCTGCTCTTCTGATGCTGCCTGGCCTGCTGTGTTCCTCCAGCTCCAAACTGTATTATCTCTGACTCCAGCATCTACAGTTCTTACTGACTCATAATGACTGGCAGACTGCCACTGTTTGGAGCACTGAACAGTCATGGAGAGGCGAGTAGATATTGCTGCATGGCACCAGGCTGCACCAACGCTGCACCTACAGCATGTGTTAGCAGCTTACGCAGTACATGCTTCAAGCAAATAGCTACGTCTGAAAGTCAAAGTGGATCAGTCTTGATGTAGTAAAAGGAGCCACAACACTCAGCTATGGGGCTCCTCTAATCTCAGTCCAGAGTCTGGCCAAGGTAAGACACATGGTCGGACCAGAGTCTGGGAATTGGTGCCTTTGCAATCCAGGGATTGGGCCACAGTTCGTCATGCAGGTGCAAGCATTCTAGACATTAAGGCAGGCCAGTCAGAGTGCGGTAGAGACATCTGGCCAGGCTGTGCTGTGCTTGGTGGGGCTGTCCTCCTAAGTTGGTCTGATGTAGGGGGGAAGTGTGTACTACTGTCGGTCCTGGAGGGTTGGGGTATTAATGGTGAGGGAGCTCATTAGGGGCAATCAATGCAGTCCTGGGAAAAGTGGGTGCTCAAGACTGGGTTTAGGTTTCATTGGCCTGTGGCATTGAGGGAATGATTATGGTGCAAGGAAGAACGCCTGCACGGAAGGGTGGGATCACATACGCCACAGGAGAGGGTGGAAAGCTGATGTGGAGGTGTTGCACAATCTACAATTATCCTAGTCTCAAAAATGAGGAGAGTAAATGACCAACAAGAACATGGCTCTGTGCCAAGTCATGGGCTCAGGAAGTAAATGGGGAACATGGGAGTAAGATTGAGGGCGTGGACAGAAACAAGGAGAGGTTGGAACGTCATTAGGGATGCAGGGGCAGTAACACAAAGGGAATATAACGGCTGGGGATGTGGTGTTGTATATCTTTCATCTCAGGTTTATTGCTTTATTTCTGATATTCCCCACAGGTTATCTGGTCACTCACCTGAGACAGAACCAGTGTTTGGGTGATACCTTACGGCATTGCTACAAAACAGATGACAGTGTCAAAGGAAATATCAACTAGAACGTGGTCACTGTGCAAAAAACAGCAGGAGACTCCAACAGCTGCTGCACCACCCTCAGCAGATTGAGGAGAATGACAAGACTTCAATCTCCTGGCCTCACTGTCATTATCAACTGCTGCTGGAAATAAAATGCAGGTACAGACAAAGGATATTGAGATCATCGTCACCAAACTGTATCATCTGTTGGAGCAGGACTTGCGCAGAAGGAATGGGTGACCATCCCCTCCCAGTGCCTGCCAAAATCACCAAGTTTGTGGCCAGTGGGTCATTTCAAAGAGAACATGAGGAGCTGTGTAGCACCACCCAAACAGCAGTCCACAAATGTATCCAGGAGTTCAGCATTTTAGAACCATCCCCCAAGACGAGGAGTGCTAAGCAGTGGAGGTCTCCAACGTTGCTGGCTTCCCCCAGATACAGGGGGCACATGGGAGGTGAAGGAGGCTGGATATCTCTGCACTGCACGAAGAGGAAGCTTCCAGAGGAGCCTGTGTCTGGTTCCTCTTCTGCCCGAGTGCCTACTGGCACCAATCTGTCTCTCTGAGAGGAAGGGGCACTTGGAGTGAGATTGAGGTCCACCTTCCCATTCTCTCTTTGCCACAGATGCTGAAAACCAATGACTATACCAATGAAATGCAGCTACATGCATAGATGCAGGAAAAACTAAGTGTGCTGCACCTGCGGTCGCCATGGCAGTGACCAACCTATCTATGCAGGCAGGTAGATGCATGCTTGCTGGAACCACCACTTTGCTGCTAATATTGGTGGACCCCACTATCCTTCTCAGCCAGCTGTGGATACATGCCACTGATGTGCTCACCAAATTGTGACCTTGAGTCTAGTCCAGGAAGACAGCCCACTGAGGTGAAAGTCTCTGAGATGGTCGAAGATGCAGGTCAAAGTTGGGCACCCTCTGAGGGCTGAGTGACTTTAATGGGAGACCAGTGTGGCAGAGCATAATGAAGCTCACACAGTGGCTTGACATGAGTTCTTGATGTCCCCATGTAAGCAGTCAACCTCTTCCCTGGCCACCTCCAGCATTGTTTCCTCATAACAGGGTCAAGAACCTAATCCTTGTTGTCTCACCTCTGGTCTTGTCTGTCTGAGCCCAGTTGTGAGTTAACTGCTCCAGCAATGAGACAAAGGGAGGGATTGGGTATGATGGAAGTGGCTGGGAAAGATGTTTGTGGTGACACAGTGACAGTAGAGATGGTGAAATGCTCCCAAAGAGTGAGTGAGGGCAGGGAGGACAGAGGATGTTGGTGATTTGGCCAGACAAAGTGTTTGACAGTTGTCGAGTGGGAATGCCGCATGTAACAGTGAGAGTTGCGGTTCATGAGCCTTGGCAAGAGGCAGTGATAGAGTTAAAGTGAGTGGTGACCCTTTGAGTGCAAGCCAGCAGAGGATAAATGGTTGCAATTAACCTTGCACAGTGCTTTCAGACTTGTTGGGTATTTCTCTTCATCCAGGGCACTGCACTGACCTAAGTCACTATCTCCATCCAGGCTGGTTCTGTCAGGCAGCCTGGCTTCCTGTCTGGAGGTCTGGAGGGAACAGCACTGTCTGTCTCTCAATCAACCGATCCACAAGGTCCCAGTCAGAGAAATGGGTGGTATTTTTCCTTTCTGTCATAATTGTTGCATTCCTACAGTGCATGATCACAACATGAAGGCTTGCGGTGTCTGAGGTGCTGTGAAATTGGGTTTAAATTCGGTGCAGGCTGTTTGAACACCACAAAGTGCAGCGAGCAGTGAGCAGTTCTGACATCTTCCTGCATGACTGCATGAGAGCTGAGCCCTGAAGAGAAGACTGTATATTTACTGAACTGAAGAGTGGATGATTGCATGAGAGATGTTGGCGTGGGCCAGGAATCTCCGTGATAATGACAATTTACCGAAAAAAATGGAAAAGTACAGCCCATTGCTATAAAATTTAACACTTAATTAAATTTGAAATTTAAAAGGCTTTCTCATTTTCAGAATTTAAAAAAGAAATGAATGTCATTAATCAGCTGAGGTGAGAGTCAATTTTTATTTGCACGATTTTTGGAAGATGTTGACAAGTGCAACAATGCCAAGACCATTGTTCCAAGAACATGGGTGCAATGGAGGAAATAAAATCAATGAGTTAATTAGATTTTTTGAAGAAAGAAGACTGCTAAAATCTTTTCTAACCATAGCTGTGCACCAAACTGCCTCATTCGTTATAACACTCACAGACTGTTCCCTTGCATTAGTGTTCTGAAATCACTGAACTAAACTTGAGCAATCTCCTCACTGTTACAAACTCAACCCAGTGACAAACTTAATTTGCTTACAATTCACTTATCATTCATGGATTGTCACTTATCCACATTGACTATATTCTTCACCAACTCACAACTATGATTGAGAGACTTTATCTCTTCTTCTAGATGAAGGCCACGTATGATACAAGGCAACAGGCTGTGACTGGAAGAGGAAGAACCCTAATGCTACCCTACACACAACCGCCAATGCTTTGAAGAGAATGCCTGGGGCTCTGGGCTATAGTTCGAAGGGGTAATGATTGTGGTCACTGCAAATACTGCAGGAAATGCTGTGCAGAGTTTCATTACAGCTCATTGGAAAAGAGAAAGATTTTGCTGGAAATTCTCATCTTGCGCTCACCAAAACAAGTACAAGAAGGCCAAATTTCAAACCATTTTGGCAATTTATGTTATAAGAAAAATTGATGCTGACTGATTAACAAATTAACTCCTATTTGCTGAGGAACTGAAAAACTGGGAACTATAAGCTCACCCAGCTCCTAGGTAATCATAAAAGACCCAAGACGTGAATATAATTTGTAGAGAACAAATCAGAGTTGCCTAACTGTGAAATCGCATGTAGGCATATTTTGTTTTGGGTTTTGCAATTATATTGAGTACAGACTGTATACTGCCCATCAATGATTGCTTGTAATACAGAACTTCAACATTGCTAAAATGAAGCAGGAAGTAAAGCTTCTTGTATTGTATTCATCAGGATGAGGAAGCAAGAATTAGACTTTAAAAATGGGTCACTAACTTACACAGCACAAGGGAAAGGTGCTGACTGGTTGGACTTGGAAATGCAGCAGGAACAGTTAATTGTCGATCTTAGTTTACATACCAAGCAGGTAGATTCTGATTGGTCAGGTAGTTACCATAGGAATGCAACATGGATTGGCAGACTCCATGACCCCTTTTGTTCGAGGTCATTCCACTGAAGAGGTGCTTCCCAACCAACAAAGATGTTGACAAGAGCTAGGCCTAGACGGGATCCCATTGCAACACCATCTACTTGCTATTTTCCCAATCAGCACCACTTTGGCATGCTGTATATATTGGTTTCTCTTTTGTCAACGCTGTTTCTTATGTCCTAGCCTTGATGAGTGCAACTCAAAAAGCTTTGATTAACTCTGCCGACCCTTAGCAGTAGTGAATGTGCTGATAACTACACCACACTTGCTAGAAGTGACATTAATTCATATGTGGGGATCCATTCTCTGCAAACGAGAGGAACATGTTTAAGCAGTGCATTGTTTTTGAATAATCGGGCAGTTTGGGGAGCTAATTTTTCCATTGGTTTCTCAATGGCAGCACCTCAGCCAATCAGAGTTGACTAATCAACTAATCAGCACCTCTTTTCTTCCTGGATTATAAATTGTTGTGATTATTTTAAATTTTATCGAATGAGTATAAAGCAAACTTATATAGTTGTGTTATTGTGAAGTAAAGGACCAAACTATTTGAGATAAAGGAGGGCAACTGAATTGAATTTTTAAGAAATTAGGTTTGCAGTTTGGCACTGTTGGTGAATGGAGAATGGGAAATCTGATTTAGTTGAAATGCTCTGGTGAATTGTCAGACAGCTGGGGTGGAAAGAGGTTCTGGTGGTCACTGACTCTATTCCTTCTTCTCTTCTTCTATATTTGTTAGTACTGAGAGGTTAGTAAGGGCAGAACCTTCATGATCGCAAACTTGTGGAGTGGTCAACAAATGATTACAAATCAAGACATCTATGCAAGACTAATCTTCAAAGCTTTGTGAAACAACATATATATAGAATGAATGTTGCTTAGGGATCCCAATTCTCTGCTTGATGCTGTTCCTTTTAATTGTCTGGCTCTCTGCAGGCCAACGCTGAAACTGTACATGAGCTCTGGGATGGGGGTGTACATCTTGCATCGTCATAGTCTTATTGAAATTTGGTAAGCTGGTTGGAATAAAAATGGCAACAAGGAAGGTAGGAGCTTCAAAGAATCATGACGGCTACTTGGATGGCTACCATTATCCTGCAAACAAGATGCACGTTGAGAGGGCGGAATTTCTTCCAGCTGTCAAAGATGCCAACTGTTTTTATTTTTTATCCATTCATGACATGTGAGCATTCCTGTCCATCCCTGAGTCCCTTTAGAAGATTGTATGGAGCTGCCACCTTGAACTGTTACAATCCTTCTGGTCAAGGTAATTTCACAGTGCCGTTTGGATGGAAGTGCCAGGGTTTTCATTCAATGGCAGCAAAGGAATGACAACATAATTCATGTCAGGGTGGTGAGTGGCTACGAGAGGAGCTTGTAGGTGGTGTGACCCCATGCATCTGATGTCCTTGTGCTTTTCAATGCTTAAGGTTACTGAATGGAAGGTACTGCGTACGGAATCTTGGCTAGTTACTTCAGTGTATTCAGAAAACACTTCTGCCACTATCCATTGGTGGCAGAGAAAATGATTGTTTAAAGTGATGTATGGGTGCTGATCAAGCAAGTAGTGTTTTCCTGGATTGTGTTGAGTCTCGTGAGTACTTCTGAAACTGCACTCACCCAAGAAAGTAAATAATATGCCAACTCACTCCTGAGGTGTATCTTGTAGGTCGTTTGGGGAATCAAGAAATATGTTATTTGCCAAATTCCCAAGCTCTAACTTGTTCTTGTAGCTCCTTGGTCAAATGCAGCCTTGATGTCAAGTGTGCTGAGCCTCTTGAATTCAGCCCTTTTGCCTATGTCTGGGCAAGGACTGTAATTTTTTTCATTCACTAATGGGATTTGGGTGTCACTGATAGTACTGGCGATGAGGGTCAGAAACTAAATGACCTGAGTAGAACCCAAACTAAGTCACAGACCAACCTGGAAAAGCGAGGGATGTACTGGACCATAACGGTACAGAATATGGTCAAATACAATGCTACTGCAGCTGATAGTCCACAGCTCCTCATGAATGCCAAATTTTGAGCTGCTTGCACATTCTGAATCTGTCCACTAAGCATGGTGAAAGTGCCACAGGACACAAGGGATTATATTCTCGGTTAGAAGATGGTTTTCATCTCCAGAAAGACGGTACTGTTGTCATTCTTAACAATATTGCAATGGGCAGAGATGCATCTGTGGCAGGTAGATGAATGTGAACCAGAACAACTATGCTGTACTGGACACTGTTGTATGGCTGACAAACATCTCCCCTGCCAGAGATAATGGGAACTGCAGATGCTGGAGAATCCAAGATAATAAAATGTGAGGCTGGATGAACACAACAGGCCAAGCAGCATCTCAGGAGCACAAAAGCTGACGTTTCGGGCCTAGACCCTTCATCAGAGAGGGGGATGGGGTGACGGAACTGGAATAAATAGGGAGAGACGGGGAGGCGGACCGAAGATGGAGAGAAAAGAAGATAGGTGGAGAGGAGAGTATAGGTGGGGAGGTAGGGAGGGGATAGGTCAGTCCAGGGAAGACGGACAGATCAAGGAGGTGGGATGAGGTTAGTAGGTAGGAAATGGAGGTGCAGCTTGGGGTGGGAGGAAGGGATGGGTGAGAGGAAGAACAGGTTAGGGAGGCAGAGACAGGCTGGGCTGGTTTTGGGATGCAGTGGGGGAAGGGGAAGAGCTGGGCTGGTTGTGTGGTGCGGTGGGGGGAGGGGACGAACTGGGCTGGTTTAGGGATGCAGTAGGAAAAGGGGAGATTTTGAAGCTGGTGAAGTCCACATTGATAACATATGGCTGCAGGGTTCCCAAGCGGAATATGAGTTGCTGTTCCTGCAACCTTTGGGTGGCATCATTGTGGCACTGCAGGAGGCCCATGATGGACATGTCATCTAAAGAATGGGAGGGGGAGTTGAAATGGTTCGCGACTGGGAGGTGCAGTTGTTTGTTGCGAACTGAGTGGAGGTGTTCTGCAAAGCAGTCCCCAAGCCTCCGCTTGGTTTCCCCAATGTAGAGGAAGCCACACCGGGTACAGTGGATACAGTATACCACATTGGCAGATGTGCAGGTGAACCTCTGCTTAATATGGAAAGTCATCTTGGGGCCTGGGATGGGGGTGAGGGAGGAGGTGTGGGGACAAGTGTAGCATTTCCTGCGGTTGCAGGGGAAGGTGCCGGGTGTGGTGGGGTTGGAGGGCAGCGTGGAGCGAACAAGGGAGTCACGGTCAGAGTGGTCTCTCCGGAAAGCAGACAAGGGTGGGGATGGAAAAATGTCTTGGATGGTGGGGTCGGATTTAGATGGCTGTGTGTTGTATCCGGAGGTTGGTGGGGTGGTGTGTGAGAACGAGGGGGATCCTCTTGGGGTGGTTGTGGTGGAGGTGGGGTGTGTGGGATGTGTTGCGGGAAATGCGGGAGATGTGGTCAAGGGCGTTCTCGGCCACTGTGGGGTGAAAGTTGCGGTCCTTGAAGAACTTGGACATCTGGGATGTGCGGGACTGGAATGCCTCATCCTTGGAGCAGATGTGGCGGAGGCGGAGGAATTGGGAATAGGGGATGGAATTTTTGCAGGAGGGTGGGTGGGAGGAGGTGTATTCTAGGTAGCTGTCACATTTGCCACCGCCGGGCACACTACTTCCGGGACCGCGGACGCGACCGCTGCTGCAGTCACCGCCTCCACTTCCAGTTACAACACCATACACACCACCCTCACCGCTGCTGCTGCCGCCCACCCCGCTCCTCCCACCGCCGACGGAACCCAACCCACGGCCGACGGAACCCTGCCCACGGCCGACAACCTCATCGCTCCGCCCAGAACCTCCACAGCCAGCAACCCCAGAGGAGACAGCCAAACTGAGCCCTGCCGCATCTTCACCATCCCCCCAGACCTCCCACTGACTGAGGACGAATGGTCAGTCCTAAGCAAGGGGCTCACCTTTGTCCCCCTACAACCACACATCAACGAATACCAGTCACGGTTGGACATGAAGCAATTTTTCCGCCGCGTTCGCCTCCACGCTTACTTCTTCAACCGGGAACCTAACCCTCCCTCCACTGACCCCTTCACCCGCCTCCAACACAAGTCCTCCTCCTGGACACCACCCCCAGGCCTCCTACCCTCCCTCGACCTCTTCATCTCCAACTGCCGTCGAGACATTAACCGCCTCAACCACTCCACCCCTCTCACCCACTCCAACCTCTCCCCCGCAGAACGGGCAGCCCTCCGCTCCCTCCACTCCAAACCCAACCTCACCATCAAACCCGCAGACAAGGGTGGCGCAGTGGTAGTATGGCGCACTGACCTCTACATCACCAAGGCCAAACGCCAACTCTCCGACACCTCCTCCTACCGCCCCCTCGATCATGACCCCACCCCCGAGCACCAAACCATCATCTCCAACACCATTCATGACCTCATCACCTCAGGGGACCTCCCATCTACAGCCTCCAACCTTATTATTCCCCAAACCCGCACGGCCCGTTTCTATCTCCTTCCCAAAATCCACAAACCTGCCTGCCCTGGTTGACCCATTGTCTCAGCCTGTTCCTGCCCCACTGAACTTATCTCCACCTATCTGGACTCCATTTTCTCCCCTTTGGTCCAGGAACTCCCTACCTACATCCATGACACTACCCACGCCCTCCACCTCCTCCAGAACTTCCAATTCCCTGGCCCCCAACACCTCATTTTCACCATGGACGTCCAGTCCCTATACACCTGTATTCCGCATGCAGATGGCCTCAAGGCCCGCCGCTTCTTCCTGTCCCGCAGGCCCGACCAGTCCTCCTCCACCGACACCCTCATCCGCCTAGCCGAACTCGTCCTCACCCTCAACAACTTCTCTTTCGATTCCTCCCACTTCCTACAGACAAAGGGGGTGGCCATGGGCACCCGCATGGGCCCCAGCTATGCCTGCCTCTTTGTAGGTTACGTGGAACAGTCCCTCTTCCACACCTACACAGGCCCCAAACCCCACCTCTTCCTCTGTTACATTGATGGCTGTATCGGCGCCGCCTCTTGCTCCTCAGAGGAGCTCGAACAGTTCATCCACTTCACCAACACCTTCCACCCCAACCTCAAGTTCACCTGGGCCATCTCCAACACATCCCCCACCTTCCTGGACCTCTCAGTCTCCATCTCAGGCAACCAGCTTGTAACTGATGTCCATTTCAAGCTCACCGACTCCCACAGCTACCTAGAATACAGCTCCTTCCACCCACCCTCCTGCAAAAATTCCATCCCCTATTCCAAATTCCTCCGCCTCCGCCGCATCAGCTCCCAGAATGAGGTATTCCACTCCCGCACATCCCAGATGTCCAAGTTCTTCAAGGAATGCAAATTTCCCCCCACAGTGGCCGAGAACGCCCTTGACCGCATCTCCCGAATTTTCCCACGACACATCCCTCACACCCCGCCCCCACTACAACCGCCCCAAGAGGATCCCCCTCGTTCTCACACACCATCCCACCAACTTCCGGATACAACGCACAGCCATCTACAATCCGACCCCACCATCCAAGACATTTTTCCATCCCCACCCTTGTCTGCTTTCCGGAGAGACCACTCTCTCCATGACTCCCTTGTTCGCTCCACACTGCCCTCCAACCCCACCACACCCGGCACCTTCCCCTGCAACCGCAGGAAATGCTACACTTGCCCCCACACCTCCTCCCTCACCCCTATCCCAGGCCCCAAGATGACTTTCCATATTAAGCAGAGGTTCACCTGCACATCTGCCAATGTGGTATACTGTATCCATTGTACCCAGTGTGGCTTCCTCTACATTGGGGAAACCAAGCGGAGGCTTGGGGACCGCTTTGCAGAACACCTCCACTCGGTTCGCAACAAACAACTGCACCTCCCAGTCGCGAACCATTTCAACTCCCCCTCCCATTCTTTAGATGACATGTCCATCATGGGCCTCCTGTCGTGCCACGATGATGCCACCCAAAGGTTGCAGGAACAGCAACTCATATTCCGCTTTGGAACCCTGCAGCCCAATGATATCAATGTGGACTTCACCAGCTTCAAAATCTCCCCTTCCCCCACCTAATCCCAAAACCAGCCCAGTTCGTCCCCTCCTCCCACAGCATCCAAAACCAGCCCAGCCTGTCTCTGCCTCCCTAACCTGTTCTTCCTCTCACCCATCCCTTCCTCCCACCCCAAGCTGCACCTCCATTTCCTACCTACTAATGTCATCCCACCTCCTTGACCTGTCCGTCTTCCCTGCACTGACCTATCCCCTCCCTACCTCCCCACGTATACTCTCCTCTCCACCTATCTTCTTTTCTCTCCATCTTCGGTCCGCCTCCCCCTCTCTCCCTATTTATTCCAGAACCCTCACCCCATCCCCCTCTCTGATGAAGGGTCTAGGCCCGAAATGTCAGTTTTTGTGCTCCTGAGATGCTGCTTGGCCTGTTGTGTTCATCCAGCTTCACACTTTATTATCTCCCCTGCCAGGTTCTGTTTTATCAGCTTTCAAATTGCCTGCATTCTAGAGGAAGATGAATAAAATACTTCAAAGACACTGAGGCTGTCTTCAAAGTGCAACAGCATTGAGATTAATGACTGTGAGGCGTTTGCTGCCAACATTCAGAACAGCAACAATTCCATTGAGTTGCATCAAGCAGATATACAAACGATTAAGCAGAGTGACGGCAGAGAAGGAAAGAGAAAGAAGCAAGGTCACAGAAGGGGAAGCTGCCACTCTGTGAGGTGTGAGCACGGAAACTTGTGCCAACAAATTGACTTGTTCAATTGCATGAAAACCCATAACAGAAACTTGTAACCCTGAGTCAGCAAATTGAGAGACAGCTGACAACAATATGTTTTAATAAAAGAAATTCAGGTTCAAGTAATGATTACTATCTGTTTGACACTGACCTGTCCACTTATATCTTGCTTCTTATTTAGTTTTCATTCTGAGAGACTGGGTGTTTAAATGGCCAAATCCAGCTTCTTTATCAGAGTGTCAGAATTCTATTTCACTGAACAACACTTTGCTGCTATAAGACAGTCAGGTTTAAGCCAGCCAGCACTGAGTTCTCATACAACAGTACTTATAAAGCATAATAGTAAAGCTTTGAATTTTGTAACATGGGCAGTTCCTGGTCATTACCCAGTAGAACTTTACACAATGGTCCATCCTATAACTTTAGCAGTGTCTATTGTACAACATAACAAAACAGATGGATAGAATTGTAATTGTTGGAAATTTAGTATTTTATGGGAAATGTAACATTTTCTTAATACCAAAAGGGGTAGTCAACGCCTGCAAAATCTTTTCTGCCGCATAATTTTGAGAGCGCCTTATGCTACCATTGTAAGGATTCTTTAAAATACAATAAATTTATGATCATTCTTTGAATCTTTTTATTTTGGGCCCGTGTTATATTTGCCGCACTCAACATTATGACCTAATTTTTGGTAAGCAGCACAATACTTCCTTTTGGCCACCATGTCAGGAAGGAAACTCTTGTATAATAGCCAGATGCAGAAAAAAACCTTTCTATTTCTGGCTTTTCCAAAGAAAACGTAGGGCCGCATTTTTCCATTTTCAGGATAGTGTTGTTTTCAGGGCATTTTGTGGTGGAAGTCTCATCGTGGCAAATTTTTCTAATCCTCATTCTGCCCCACAACTCAAATTATGCAGCTGGTTTCTTTGGTATCCTTCCTATGCAATCATAGGGCAGATGAGGTGCAATGCAATCCACAGACGGTAGCAAACTCCAAGTGAGCACAAATTGAATAAGTGCTAAGAAATGAAGTTAACACCCATAAGATACATGAGATGTGACGGCACATGAGACGACCGTGCAAAGTGAGCTGGCAGGAGCATGCATGTCCAAAGGTGTCTCTGAACTTCAAACTGGAGACCTGCAGGGTTGAAGTGGAATCACAGCTAGTCCGTAATCAGCCATGGTAATGTAGTGAGGCTGGTGGTTTGCCTATTCCAACTTTGGTGGATGAAGGGTGGAGAAGGATGCTGTCAATGGAGCATTCCTTGCCATGTTGGTGAAGGCATATTAAAATGGGAACCCAGGGAAGCTACCTAGTAACTGTCGACTCACTGTTGAGTACTTGGGAGGGAGGAGAGAACTGCAAACTGCATAAAATTGAGGTGAGTTGGAGGTTGTCAATGAGACGCAAATGGATGAAAGCAACATAATCATCATATATCAGCGAAATTATCATTTTTCCACTAACATCTTCAGGGAGCTTGTGAAATTTTTCATGACATGCAAGAATTTTTCTTTCTCATTGTATTTCCTGCATTTCTTGTCATTGCCAAAATTTTTCGAGGCATGGGAACTTTCTGCCCCTTATTTTTCTTCCTGTTAATTATGTATTCGACTTGTTATACATTCAGCAGCTGTTCAAACTATATGTCATAACAGACTTCACAGAAACTGGAGAAACTCACCTCAAGCCAAATATAATTGATTTCTACTTTTTTCAGTTAATTTATTATGGAATTAATAATCTTAATGTAATTATTCTGCAAGAACAAGACATTTTTACTTCTGACCCAATGGTATCTGCTCTCCAAGTCACAGTCAATGATATTATACAGGGAGGTCTTACACGTCACTACAATCATAACACAACAGAGAGCCATAACAGAACACCTAAATCTACATCAGATAAATGAAACTTATTTAGTGGTGCTAAGCTATTTAATGCATTACCATCAACACAAAAAAAACTTGAAAACAGCAGGCCGATAACAAGAAAAGTTAACTTTGCTTGAACTTAATGTTTTCATTTGGGGTACTTAGAAACCATTAGATAAACCCAACTGTAAAACTTCTGCACTCCAGTCTATGACTGAAAAAGTAAAATAAAGTACAGCAGACACAAAAGGCTGATTTGTATATCCGGTTTCTCTGAGGATACAGGTACAACAACTATTACATGTTGCTAAGGACCCAAACCCAATATAAAATGTCAACAGAAAATGCATATCCCCTTTCTCACTCTGATGCTCAAGATTTACATTGGAATGTGAAATGTATTCCCTAAGTGATGACTAACTAATAACCTTATAACCTAGCATCAGGCAGATAGGTACACAGGAAACATATCAAAGTTTTAGAAGCTTAAAGCAAAATATAAAACAGTGACTGAGACAGGTGCTGGCATTCTAGAACAACTGTCATAAAGAGCACCTGTCCATTAACACATGTATGCACAAACAATTTTGACCAGGATTTTGTGCTACCATTTTAAAAATTCTTTAAAAATCAATACATTTTATTATCATTTTTCTATTTTTTTTTTCTTTGGACCAGAGTTATTTTCGCTGAGCTCAACTTTGTGAGCTAATTGTTGGTGAGTAGCACAGTATTTCCCATTGATCATCATCTCTAAGCTTGTGTTTCACAGCCTGATGCATGATGAAGCTCCCTCTTTTCCTGCCCCAGTAAATCCAACACTGCACGACAGCAAGTGCTGAATTTTACATCAGAGAAGGGTTCCCTGGTTGTTAATTGGTTAGAAACAAGTCTCGAACAGCTGTTGGCCAATTAAGTTGCCACGTATCTCTGATCCCAGTTGTGTCACTGTGAGATTTCACCATTGCAGAGGTTGCAGCAAGTCCTCGGGGCAAGCAAACTGTACGCATCTGCAGTTGGAGGGAAGTTGGGTTCTGTCAGGGCTGCTCAGCTCCTGCCCTCATTACAGCCTCGCTTCAAACATGGTAAAAAGAATTGAATTCCAGATGTTAAGTAAAAGTGACTGCTTTTGAAATCAAGGCTACAATTGATTGAGTGGCATCAAGGAGCCCTAGCAAAACCAGAATCATTAGGCATCAAGGGGCAAACTCTCTGCTGGTAGGTGTCATACCTGGCACATAGGAAGATGGTTGTGGTTGGTGGAGGTCAGTCATGTCAGTTTCAGGATGTCTCTACAGGAGTTCCTTAGGGTAGTATCCCAGGCCTAACTATCTTTTAATTGCTTCTTCAATGACCTCGCCTCCATCATAAGAACAGAAGTGGGGATGTTCGCCAAGGATTGCACAATGTTCAATATCATTCATGACTCCTCAGATAGTGGGACAGTCCATGTTCAAATGCAACTAGATCTAGAAATATCTGGGAGTGGGCTATCAAACTGGAGTAACATTTGCACCACATAGCTACCAGGCAATGAGCATCTCCAATAAGTGACATTGTAACCACCATCACTTGACATTCATTGGTGTTACCATCATTGAATCCCCCACTATCAACATCATTGGGGTTACCATTGACCAGAAGCTCACCATAGAAATACAGTAGCTGCAAAAGCAGGCCAGAGATTTGGAATACTGCGACAAGTAACCTGCCTCCCTTCTCCCCAAAGCCTGTCGACCACATACAAGGCATAAGTCAGGACTGTGATGGAATACTCCCACTTGCCTGGATGAATGCAGCAATAATTACACTCAAGCTTAACACCATCCAGGACAGAGCAGCCTGCTTCATTGGCACTTGATCTGCAAGTATCAACTCCCTGCACCACTGACGCTCAGTAGCAGCAGTGTGTACTACCCATAAGATGTACTGAAGAAATTCACCAAAGATCCTTAGACAGTGCCTTCCAAACCCATGACTGTTTCCATCTAGATGGACAAGAGCTGCAGACGCATAGGAATGTTGCCACCTGCAAGATTCCCCTTAAGCCACTCATCACTCTCAATTGGAAATATATTGCCTTCTTTCACTGTCACTGGCTCAGAATTCTGGAAGTCCTTCCCTAAGGACATTGTGGGTCAACCTACAGCACGTGCAGCTATTCATCAAGCCTGCTAATCACCACCTTCTCAAGGGTAACTAGGGACAGGCAATAAATGCAGGCCAGCCAGCAATGCCCTTGTCCCATGAGTGAAGAAAAACTAAAGTCCAGGGTCTTGCTAGAGTCAGGCTAATAATAGGGTTGAGGGTCCAGAGCAGGCAGGGCTGAGGGGTGAAACATTATGTGGAGGGTGAAGGTGTTGCTTTTGATGAGTGCAGAGGGCCTAGAAAAGAGGGAACTGCTCCTTGTTTTTCCAGCAGACCACCAGGTTTCACATAGAAAGTTACACAT
Organism: Stegostoma tigrinum; assembly: GCF_030684315.1. Taxonomy (NCBI): domain Eukaryota; kingdom Metazoa; phylum Chordata; class Chondrichthyes; order Orectolobiformes; family Stegostomatidae; genus Stegostoma; species Stegostoma tigrinum. The sequence goes on from NC_081357.1 coordinate 41,619,491, forward strand.
TTTTGGTTTGATTTATTATTGTCACGTGTTCTGAGATACAGTGAAAAGTAACATTTTGCATGTTAACCAGACAAATCAAAACTTACATCAGTACAAAAACACAAGTTGCTAGAAAAGCTCAGCAGATCTGGCAGCATCTGTGAAGAAAAAAATCAAAGTTAACATTTCGGGTCCGGTGACCTAACCTTCGAACGGATGACAGTTAGTAAAATAGGGATGGGGATAGGGTAGGGAGTCCGAAGAGAGAGAAAAGCGGTTGGATAGACAAAGGGCTTGATAACGGTCTGGCTGGGAGGGTGAACAGTTGTTCTTGGGGACAGTTAGTGACTAACAACAGGGGGTGCGTCAGGCAGGCTATGTGATAACAAGGCCTGGTGTGAGGGGTAGGGGACTAGGGCATAGGAGAGTTTAGGCCCGAAAATGTCTCTCATGTCCTAACCCCCTACCCGATACACCAGGCCTTGTTATTACAGCCTGCCATTACACATGACATTTTGTTAGTCACTACTCGTCCCCATTAACAACTATTCACCCACCCAGCCAAATTGTTATCAACTCCTTTGTCTATCCAACGGCTCTTCTCTCTCTGCGAACTCTATCCTATCACTTACTCCCTACCCTATTCCCCTCCCTTTTTTCTGCATATAAACCAATGTTTACCCAGCTATCACCAGTTCTGAGGAAGGGCCACTGGACCCAAAATGTTAACTTTGAATTTTTTCTTCACAGATGTTGCCAGATCTACTGAACTTTTCCAGCAACATGTGTTTTTGTTCCAGATTTACAGCATCCACTGTTATTTCAGTTTTTCCTCAGTTCAGTACACTAGGGTGATAGAACAGAATGTAGATGATACTGTTACAGCTACAGAAAAGGTGCAGGGAAAAATCAACTCTGACATGTGAGAAGTCTGTTCAAAAGTCTGACATAACAGCAGGGAATAAGCTGTTCATAAATCTGCTGCGATAACAAAGTGTGGAGCTGGATGAACACAGCAGGCCAAGCAGCATCTCAGGAGCACAAAAGCTGACGTTTCGGGCCTAGACCCTTCATCAGAGAGGGGGATGGGGAGAGGGAACTGGAATAAATAGGGAGAGAGGGGGAGGAAGACTGAAGATGGAGAGAAAACAAGATAGGTAGAGAGGAGAGTATAGGTGAGGAGGTAGGGAGGGGATAGGTCAGTCAACTGCACCTCCCAGTCGCGAACCATTTCAACTCCTCCTCCCATTCCTCAGACGACATGTCCATCATGGGCCTCCTGCAGTGCCACAATGATGCCATTCGAAGGTTGCAGGAACAGCAACTCATATTCCGCTTGGGAACCCTGCAACGCAATGGTATCAATGTGGACTTCACAAGCTTCAAAATCTCCCCTTTCACCACTGCATCCCAAAACCAGCCCAGTTCTTCCCCTCTCCCCACCGCATCACAAAACCAGCCCAGTTTGTCCCCTCCCCCAACTGCATCCCAAAACCAGCCCAGCCTGTCTCTGCTTCTCTAACCTGTTCTTTCTCTCACCCATCCCTTCCTCCCACCTCAAGCTGCACCTCCATTTCCTACCTACCACCTCATCCTGCCTCCTTGACCTGTCCATCTTCCCTGGACTGACCTATCCCCTCCCTACCTCCTCACCTATACTCTCCTCTCTACCTATCTTGTTTTCTCTCCATCTTCGGTCCGCCTCCCCCTCTCTCCCTATTTATTCCAGTTCCCTCTCCCCATCCCCCTCTCTGATGAAGGGTCTAGGCCCGAAACGTCAGCTTTTGTGCTCCTGAGATGCTGCTTGGCCTGCTGTGTTCATCCAGCTCCACACTTTGTTACCTTGGATTCTCCAGCATCTGCAGTTCCCATTATCACTTAAATCTGCTGGTATGTGTTTTCAAACTTTTGTATCTTCTGCCTGATAAAAGAGGGTGAAAGAGTGTATAACAGGGATGTGAGGGATATTTGATTATTTTCGTTGCTTTCCTGGGGCAGTGGGAAGTGTAGATGGAGCCAGTGGATGGAAAGCTGGTTTTCCTTATGGACTGGGCTATGTTCACAACTCTGTAATTTCTTGTGTACTGGCAGAGTAGTTCCTATATTAAGCTTTGATGCATCTGGATAGGATGCTTTCTACGATGCATCAATAAAAATTAGTAAAATTAAGGTGACACGGTGGCTCAGTGGTTAGCACTGCTGCCTCACAGTGCCAGGGCCCCAGGTTCAATTTTACCCTCGGGCGACTGTCTGTGTGGAGTTTGCACATTCTCCCCGTGTCTGCGTGGTTTCCTCTAAGTACACCGGTTTCCTCCCACAGTCCAAAGATGTGCAGGTTAGGTTGATTGGTCATGCTAAATTGCCTGTCGTGTTCAGGGATGTATAGATTAGGTAGATGGGTCTGGGTGGGATGCTCTTGAGAGTCACTGTGGTCTTGTTGGGCCGAAGGGCTTGTTTCTGCACTGAAGGGATTCAATGATATTCTATGATAGTCACTGTAGACATACTGAATTCTTTTAGAATTCTCAGGATGTAGAGGCATGGGTAACGTCAACATGGATGGACCAGATAGATTCTTGATGATATTTACTTGGCATCAATCTCTGCTGCTGTTCATAAATCCCAGTGCAAGGGTGGCAAGAAGACACCCATAACTGGCCTTTAAAGGGCTTCAAACGGTGCTCAAGTTGTGGGCAAAAATTTGGATGTTGGAGAATAATGTAGGAAAATGTGAACTTATCCACGGAGAGAGATTGCTGAGCTTGGAGGCACAAAGAGATTTGAGTGTCCTGGTGCATGAATCACATAAAGTTGTCACTGCAGGTAGAGCAACTGATTAGAAAGACAAATTGAATGTTGTTTTCTTATTTGGAACATGGGATATAAAAGTAGAGATCCCTCGCTACAGTTATGCATGACATTGGTGAAACCAATTCTGGACCACTGTGTACAGTTTTGTCTCTTTATTTAAATATGATACAATGCATTAGAAGTCACTAAGAGAAAGTTTACCCCACTGATACTGAGTGAATAGGTGTAGTGAAAGGGAATAGGTTTTTTGCCATAGTTTTCTGGAATCTTGGGAGATTGCTCTTGAACGATTACCTGGCAAAATGGATTAGCTAGGTGAAACCCTCTAGCTGGAAATCTAAGGTACTTCACTCATGCACAGTTATTGCTATCACAAAACAACACACAATCCATGGAAACTGTAATATCACTTTCAGATCTGCGAAAGAGCTTGCAGAAAAAGCTTTAGTGAACTTTACTTTGACAGAACATTTTCATCAGTGTGCTTTGCCCAAGTACAGTGCAAGTATACTGCTTTTCAGCAGTTCATAGATGGCCAAGAAATAGTAAATGCTTAAGCAGAAAAGCTCAACAAACATTAGCAGCCAAACTTGTGGAGAAAGAAATGATAATCTGGGCTCATGCTCAAAATGGGGTAAAATACCAGTTATGTCAAAATTCATCATGGAGGAATTTATGTATAATTCTTAAATATCACAGTTGTTTTACATTTATCAGGAGTTTTGTTCACTTACAAACATATTGTTACATTTGTACTATTCTGTGCAGTTCAAATATCAGATTTAAATTGGATTTTGCCAAAAATATTATTTAAATGCAACCTTATTGAATGGATCAGATATATCGGGAGGCGGGGCGGTACTTGGGGAGAAGGGTAGGAGTTGATGAGGAGGGATAGCAATAGACCATTCCTATTTTTACTCCCCGAGTTGTTGTAGGGATCACAAAAATTGAATGGAGCAGAAATATTGTATGCACTTTGATAATGCTGCAAATAACTCCCCCATAAGACTATCAAATTAAAATTTTAAAAATTAAAAATCGTGTCCAGACTGAAATTTTCCCTTTTTCTTCAAATACCAACTCAAAGCGGTTGTCTCACACCACTCAGGATTTATCTGTCTGCAGTATACCTACCATAAAGAGTGTAACAGTACAGTTACTACAAAGCAAAATTTAAATATTATTTTTAATATTTTTCATTTAACTAGAGTAAGGAATTGTTTCACACATACAAATATAGGATAGAAATAGAACACAGGTCCAATTAACCCACTGCAACCAGCAACAGTGGAACCACAAACACCAGTGACCCACCCCTAACTATTTAATTGCTTAAGAGGGACCAAAAACAGGAAGACAATCTGTAACCAATTTAGAAGAAAAACCTAGGAATTTTCTCTCAGACTCTCTGACAATCTGGCAGAATTGGAACAACTCTCCAACTTCCATGGTCTTTGAGTGTAATTCATGTCTTAGCATTCTTCTCAAATCTTACATCCATTCCTTTCCTTAAACTATCAGTGTGTTTCCTCCTCTGTCTCCCTCTTGTTCTGCCGCCTTCAGTTAGATCAATCACTACCAAGTTCTTGCTTCTCTATCCTCAATGCAGACCCAAGAATTGTGGTGGTCTCTTAGTGATAGAGTCATATAGTCATACAGCATGGAAAGAGACCCTTCAGTCCAACAAGTCCATGCTGACCATGTTCCAAAACTATTTTATAAATCAAACCCTCTACTCCCGGCAACATCCTTTTTTGTAAAAGTTCTTCCTATTTGTGTGCTTTCTTCGCACCTTCCCCATTGACTGCATATGTTGTCCAACTAATTCTTGCACTTGTCAGAAACCACAGGCCTCACTTTGCCAGCCCCTGCCAGGTGTGCTTTTTGGCAGGGCCAGGTAAAATAGTTTGAGTAGTTAGTCTAGCATTTTCTTACTGAGTTCCAAACTGGCTCCCATAATATACACTGGGTGGGTGGACACTGAAATCAGCAGATCAAACGTAAATAAATAATTATGTGTCAACTGAGCATTTTAAAAATTCAGTTGATTCCAATATCATGGCTGTCACCCAATAAAAAAGTTGGCATGGCGGGTAGGAATGGGCATTCTTTTGTGTTGAATAGTGGGAAGGAGGGTGGTACAATCCACTGGGAGTGCCCTTTGCACATTGAGGCAACCCACTGAGATAGATATCGCCCTTCTTTCCAACCCACTATATTGCTAAGTCTGCTACCACATCCTGCTCCCTGATATACCAAAAAAAACCTGTGCTCCAAACCCTACGATTGACCTCAGTCTGGGAACTTTTGGCCTTCTCAGTGGGCTTTCTTCCAGTGCTGGTAACATCCACTGTGGAGCTCTGGTGTTGCTGTGACCATGGGAGCTGCTAGCCAATCAGCTTGGCCAACTGCTCCAGAGGATAGGTATTCCTCCCAATGACGGCAGAAATCTCTATGCCAACCAATTCAGCCTGGCCACAACACTTTATGGCTTGGGGTGGGCATCTTCCAAGCCTGTTGGCTATACATCCACCTTTCTCCTGTGGGCATTGGGGGCCTGAGCAATGATCCCAAATATCTTGTAATCTTCTTTGCTCCCTTGTAATTTATCTATCATTCTCTTGAACTTATTCTAGCTTTTGCATCCATATCAGAGGCAGTAAGAACTGCAGATTCTGGAGTCAGAGATAACACAGTGTGGAACTGGAGGAACACAGCAGGCCAGGCAGCATCAGAGGAGCAGGAAAGCTGATATTGGGTCCAAAATGTCAACTTGCCTGCTGCTCTGATGCTGCTTGGCCTCCTGTGTTCTTCCAGCTCCATCTCTACTTTGCATACATATAGTAACGTTGGCCAGATATACGTTATTAATAACCTCAATCTGCTTTCCATAGGGATGCTCTTATTTCTAAACCCATCTGACATTTTTGCAAAACTTTCTTTCTTATATGTCATGCGCTTCCCGATATCTTGATCTCTTTTCTCATCACTTCTATTTCCCAGACATTAAGCAATTTATCCTCAATGAATAAAAATTTTCAGAGTTCAGGACTGTAATAAATTCATAATAGTCTGTCCGTGAGTGATGATTTCTTGTGAATACTGTCAATTCTTTATCTACATAGTTTACTGTGTAATTTTTACCATTCCCATCCATTTCAAATAATATGGACACATTTTTAATCAATGAGGGAATCTCAGGTGATGTGGAAAAAGCAGGAAAGTGACATTGAGGGCTATCAGGTCAGCCATGATCTCATTGAATGGCAGAGCAATTTTGATGGGCTGAATAAATTACTTCTGCTCCTACATCTAATGGTCCTACAGAGCTGAATTTTCCTGAAATTTAGCAAGGTGTTCTGGAGAGTTTCATAGAACATAGAAAAGTACAGCACAGTACAGGTCCTTCGGCCCACGATGTTGTGCCGTGGAATAATCCTGATCCAAAAATAAAATAACCTAACCTACATTCCCCTCAATTCACTGCTGTCCATGTGCATGTCCAGCAGTTGCTTAAATGTCACTAATGACTCCGCTTCCACGACTACCACTGGTAAACTATTCCATGTGCTCACAACTCTGGGTGAAGAACCTCCCTTTGACGTCTCCTCTATACCCTCCTCCTAACACCTTAAAACTATGACCCCTCGTGGCAGTCAATCCTGCCCTGGGGAGGAGTCTCTGGCTATCGACTCTATCCATGCCTCTCATTACCTTGTACACCTCGATCAGGTCACCTCTCTTCCTCCTTCTCTCCAGAGAGAAAAGTCCAAGCTCAGTTAACCTCTCCTCGTAAGACAAGCCCTCCAGTCCAGGCAGCATCCTGGTAAACCTCCTTTGCACCCTCTCCAAAGCCTCCACATCTTTCCTTTCACAGAGGATTTCTCTCTATCAGCTTGGACTTGCACAATTTTACAGCATTCACCTCATCAAGTACTCAGCATGCCTTCACTGCACTGCCTATGCATTATCTTGCTGGGTGAAAGGACCTGCCGCTGCCGAGACCATATTGAAAGCTCAGCAGTGCAGCAGCTCAAACACTACAAATCAGGAATTGCTTTTTACCATTTGAGTGAATGGAGAATTCCACGAGAGATGGCCAACAGAAGAAAACTGGCACCCCTCTTTGTTGACAGAGATCTGGAGGCACATATGAATGGGGTAATGGGCTGGATAGCTAACCTTTTTCCTCAGAACAGCCAGAGGAGTACTTGGCACCTGCCAGCTGCCCAGGTCAATGTGGTGCCCACAGCCCAAAAGGATGCTGAACAATGCAAAAAGAATGATCTTCTGAACTCTGCAAGGGTAAGAGGTACTAATTTTCTTTCTGCTACTTCCCATGCACTCTAACACCACTACTGCACCCAGCTTCCATCAAGCCTCATGGTGTATCACTCACATCATTATATTCCATCAGTGGCTCTCGCCTATCCCATTCCCATCCCCAGAGGGACCTCAAACTCACAGCAAGGTGTCCTCTCAAAATGACAAAGGGTAATGCCAGCTGGAAAAGGGACTACATTCAAGCCCCCCAACCCGCACCCCCCTCCCCCAGCAACAAATCTCCTCTCTGGATGCAAAAACACTTCAGATGTCCCAGGACTCTCACTTCCAGACTGTCTGTGATCTCTGTGCAAGTCCTGAATCAATCCTGTGGGAATTGGAACCAAGGATGGGAAGCCCACACCCAGGACACCCTCAGAATGTCTGGGGCCTCTAGCCACAAAAACCCCTGGGGTGTCCCCACCCAAAACCCCAAGGTCAAAAGGCTGCAATCCGGGGAGGTTCTCTCCAGCCCGAGCTACAGACCCCAGGATTGCACAGAGGGAAAGGAAAAATATCTAACGGCATGTAGTTGGCATGGGTAACACAAGCGAGTGGTATAATAGAACCATCAGCAAAGTTTATAGAGGATGGCCCTCATCTCCCACCAGCTCTACATGTAAGGTATGCAGCCCTTGAGGCCAATATGTGAGAATAGAAGCTCCAACACTTAATGCAGCCCGTGAGATCTGGGAATGTGTGTGCGCCAATTGCACAAACGCAATGATAGGTTGCCTATGATCACTTCTGCTTCACAGAGATTACTGGGGTTAATCCGTAATGATCAATGACATGGTCAAGATTGCTCGTGCTAATATTTCTAGTCTTCATGACGCCAATGCATAAGCTTCATGTATATGATTTTGTGATTACAAATAACTTTAAACTGAGATATGCCTGATTAATGCAACTACCCTTGAAAGGGGCCTCAGATCACTCACAAGGAGAGTCTGCTCCCTCAGATTAAAAGAGAAGGTTACACTTACTGTGTCCATGCTGTTTGTGGTGGAAGCCTTTTCATTAATATCCATTGTGGTTTGCAGGATGCGATGGGAGGCAATACAGCGAGAGAGAGGGTCACTTTGGTGACCCCCCAAGCCTTCATGTTCACCCCAAACCTGTCACTCTTTGTCAACCACATCTGGTTTGAGCTTCTCCATGTTCCCACCCAACTCTTTTATTTAACTCTTAAAAGTTTCCACTTTACCCGTGAACCCCAGGCTTACCCACTGTTCAGGCCAGGCTGATGGTCACCATCAAAGACACTCCTCTCTCCTAAAGTACACCACGCCCTCCCATGCTGCCTTATATTCCACGCTTATATGCTGAGATTCCCCCGACACAGTCATTGTCCTGTCTGCATCCTATTATCCTTCCTCCAATCACTATTGAGTACACCAACTTGTCCACCACAGCAGTGTCCCCTGATAACTCTCTTGCCCTCTTCAATTTCAGTGAATAGACCCTCAGGACTGACCATGGCTTAACCTTCTGACTAACTTTGAAAAACAGCCCTGACTGGTAAGTGACTGGACTACTGACTGATCTCTGTGCTAGTCCTGACTGAGTGGCCACTAATGTACAGGTTGGTTTGTACTGTACCTGTAGGACTGACTGTAGCCTACTCCTAGGACTGTAATAATTGCTGGCTTTGATTGATGCAAGTGGCCAACTGACCACGCGTGAGTGACTGAGACTGGAAGATGATCTTGTCTAACTGTAGCAATACGCCCTCTGGCTAAAGCACTTCTTGACTTGACGAAAGACAACTTCCCCATGACTTTTAGATACTGCTAATTGGTTGAAGCACATTCAGTGTGCTTGCGGCAGAAGCTGTTAGCACATGCTGTAGGTGCGACACTGACAAAGCACAGTGCCATACAACATGCCCACCCCTTGACTGATTGCTGCTGGCAAACTGGCTTTGTGTCAGTATGAAAAGGCAAGGCAAGACTGAACCACTGTGAGCCTGTAAGCTCTGAATGAAGCAGCTATGCATTATAAGGCATGACAAGGCAGAGATGCAGTGAGCTTCCAAGTTGGCATAAAGTGAGTGAACGCAAAATCACAAGTTAAGAGCCCTGAGATGTACTCTGAATGGATACAATGCATGCTTGCACCTGCACACAAAGCAGGCTGGCAGTAGCGCTGTGATGTAACGGTTCAGCAAGCTCTAAAATACAGTATTGAAGCGTGGAACTGTCAGAAATGAGTCCAAGATGTGCCAAGATGTTGTGGCGACTCTGCTGCTTTGTCAGTGCCAACCTCTGTGGATGGAAGCTGCAAACTGTCAATGCCATACAATGCATGATGATATGTCGTCGAACCTGGCCAGGATGGAGGCCTAGAGGAGACATGGCTAAGCAGCAGCCACCAGGAAACTGCTGTGACTTCCAAGTCAGGAATTGGTGCCATCTATAGCTTTTCTCTGCTGCCTGGAAAAATAGCCATTTCCTGGATAGAAATGAGCTGAGGTTAGGTAATAATGAGATGTTAATGCATGCCCCTTGCGACTCAGTGGTGAGATTCTCATCCAGTTGTTGAAACCTTGTGTGGAAAATTAGACATTTTCACATCAAAAATCTCATTTTGCAATTCTTGCCCATTGTTCACAGTCTCAGTGGTGCCCACATCGTTTAGAAGCTGGAGAAATTCCACTCTTTTATTACCAGATCCTAACAAGTGCCCTCAGATGCCGGGATGAAAACACAGCATCACATTTTGCTTTACAAGAGGTAACATGTAGCTGGCAATATAATTTGATCTGAGGTCCCAACATCACACCACAAGTTTTCGCCGCAACACAATCTGCTACATTACAGCACATAAGACTTTCATTTTGTGTACATTGCTAAGTACAGACAAGACAGGGCTTTGAAACATATAAATTATATATCCATAATATATGTGTGCACTCTTCAACCACCTAAACACATCCATAATTTACTGGGGCATTTTTGGTCAATTTAATAAATTTATGTGCAAACCAGATTGGAAAAAAAATCATTCAAATTTGAAGACTTCAACATATGTACAGATTTCCATCAAGGGTTTATTTGAAATGGAGATACCACACGCCACCATTTCGAATACTGACATACTTTCCTGTCTCCTGATCTATAAAAATCTCTATTCTTTTGCATAGCAGCCTCAGCCTCTCATTTCCTTTCCTTTCAGCTCTCATTGTTTCAATGAAAGTAACGAACATAACCAATAAATAATGTCATCCTGTGTGTTCTGACATATCAGTTTTATGATTATGTTATGGCACAAAATCATGGGTCACTTGTATCCTATCTGTTTGCAACTCTGCCATTGGAAGCAAAGCAGTTGCTAAGGGGAACACGTTCCAAGAAAATTGAAGAAAATTTTGGGATTGTACTAGGTAATAAATAACAAGCCAAAACTATTTCTCAAAGGACATATGATAGTTCTCAAAGTAAAAAATCCTTCATTGCGCTCTTCTAATCTTAATTGGAAAATGGTGTGAATAAAATCTTGGCTGGTGTCTACTCTTGATAGTGGATTGAGGAAGCCTTAGGCCTTCAACTGAGGCCCCAATCATAGCCTAATGCAGACAAATAACATGGAGGGTTCTGGGAGCCTGCACCGGGGAAGAAAAAGTCATTGGTAAACTACAGCAGTATTTCCGATGCTGTGTCATTGCACTGTTATCAACCCTATATGTGAACACATAATTCATGAGGGATGGACTTCTAGATTGCGCTTTTGGCTCCTTGTGGTTACTGAACGGATATCATCAATTGAAAATGATGATGGAAAGATCATTAAAAAAAACAAATTTATACTCAGCATTTCACAACCTCAGGATATCCCAAAGCACTTCACAGTCAATTAATTATTTTTGAAGTGCATTAAGAGGAAGGAGAAAGTTTATATTTGTGAAAAAAAACTACCCTCAATCTAATTAGGTTCACTCTACTGTGGTTAATATTTTCATATGCCATTACTTATATGGGAAAAAGATAAAAGTCGATTGTGGTAAGTCAGACCCTTAGTTAGTTTACTGCTGAGAGTCATCTGGCACTTCTCTGTACTAAACCAAAGCTAAGATTTTCAATCATTTTCCTTTCAACTTTGGTTTTGTTTAGTTTTGCACAGAGGCAGGTCAAAACACATTTCTTTTTGTTTATTTATTTCTCGGTATGATTTTTACTGATGTTTTACTACCAGCCTTACTCTTTACATGGCCCATAACGGCTGCAAATTACTTCAAGATTGTTTGAAGTGGAGCACAATAGCTTTTATTCTGCTCAGCATTTACTTTCTTTACAAGTAAGGTATAATGTAAAGCTAAGCTTCATTGTTCTGCAGTGACTACACTTCTGTCAATGATATTTTAATGAGCAGTTTAACAGCCAAGTGACTCTTTTATAATGTCAGGTATCGGCCAGATCAGGTAAAGACAGCAGGCTTCCTTCTCTGATGACATCAATGAACTGTTTGGATTTTTACTAACAGTTTCAGTGGCTCATTTACTGATACCAGCCTTTTTATTTTCAGATTTTACTTTAAAATTGAATTCAATTCTGCAAACTTCTAACTTCTGAATTTGTCATTTTAAATTTGACAGTACATTTATAAACATTTGTTTCTTTTACCCATTGCATTTATATCTAACGTAACTTTTTTTATAGTGAGCTTCCATTATTAATTGTTCTTACAAACTTAGGAGTACTTGAAGTCAATAATAAAACTATATATTCTTTAAAATATCTTTCAATCCAACAATATGGGTGCTTGGTTGGAGACATTAGGATGGATTAATCAATCAATCTTACCAAAGTTATTTCACCTAGAGCCCAATAATGGGTTATCACAACCTTCAGTTTTCTTCAGTTGTATGACTGGGAATGCGAGATCAATATTTTGATTCAATTTGAAATAATTTTTCTGTGAAGATGACCATCCAGAGTATGAAGTCACAGTGATTGCCACATGACATGCATTAGTTTCTACAACAAACTGTAAAATTGACCTGAAACACTGAAAAAGTTTAACACTACTTCAGAACATTTCTTAAATCAAACCAGCTGCTAGTTGCTTTCAGACTGGAAGCAAATCAGCAACAATACAATACTGTAATAATGTGACCTTGTGACAAAAGTGAACACGTGACCTACATAAATGTCTGGCAAGGAAAAGCTGGAACCCTTCCATTCTCATAAACACCAGAATTCTAAATTACTTAAGTCTTCTGTACAGCTGTGGGTCCCTTGCCCCAGGCATCTAAGAGTAAAAAGAATCGAACCTCTAGAATGTTGCTTCCAAATTATTTCCCACTGCGACCTGATTTGGAAGCTTAAAAACTGTCATGACCCCTCAGTGTGAACAGTGAAAGTGAAGCTTTTGGGGGCAGGGGGAGGCCATGGTGGAGGGATGGGGGTGTCAGCTGTGACAGTGGAGTTCAGCTTTAAGACTTGGTTAAAGTTTCACAGCAGGCATTTCTGCCTCATCAACTAGTGACCCTACCTGTCCTGAAAACCCCTACACCCCCTGGCACTTTGGGGAGCCCTGCTCTAGAACGGAGAATTTTTTAAAAAAACAAGAATTTCTTTTCAAATTTTGACTCAAAACGCATCATAACAAGAAAAGGTGCTAACTTTAATTCACATTCTGCTACATGGATCCATCAAGTCTCTTTTTCTCAAGAATGAAAACTCATCAGTCAGAAATGGATCTTTCTCAACAGGATGTACTTCCAAACTGGTAGACCTACTTTACATTTATTTGCCTCCATTTACAGAATTATTTTGGAACCTGTTAGAATTAATGATGTAATTTTCATTTATCATTCAAATATAGTTAATCCTTTGTATTTAAAACTGTAGATTTTTGTCATATATCTCAAACAAGTCAAAATTGTAAATTACAGGGCTTGGGTGCATTCATGTCAAAGCTTTGAGTTTCTATAAATTTGTTTCTGCTTAGATCCAATGATAACTTGCTGCATAAAGCCGGACTGCAGGCCTCCACTGCCATCATCATAAGGGAACATGGTAATACAGTAAATGTGGTAGGGGACAAATAATCCACAGGACAAGAGTACAAATCTAACCACAGCTGTTTAAGAATTTGAAATTAAAGAAAAAATAAATCCAAGTATTTCATTAGTGCACTTCATGGAAGGAAATCAGCTGTATCTATGCTTTTGATTTTCATTCAATCACTTTCTGAGGATAATAAGCAATATGCAGTACATGTTGGACTTGTCATGGACCCACATATTGGAGGATTCTGAGGATCCTATAGATTACCATGGCAATGTGCTAACCTGTCTGACACGTTCAGAGAGTGCGAAAGGAAAGCATACATTCCCTGAATATTAAATTGTCACATCTTCTGAGTCCATAGTCCTGGATATATCCAATTCCTGGAGGCGGTTGGCCAGTCAAAGGATCTGAAGAAGAGTCATAATGGAGTTGAAACATTAACTCTATTTCTCTCTTCACAGACACTGCCATACCTGCTGAGTTTCTCCAACATTTTTTATGTTTGTTTCAGATGTCCAGCATCGGCAGTATTTTGCTTTTATTTCAATGTTCTAGGAAGATGGCAGTGGATTTGGGAGTCTGACCCTGGGATTCACTTGCTCCGTCCACTTTTCTTTTCATTCCTTTAATTTTTTTCTCTCTCTTTTTTGTCATGTTTTGTTTTTCTCTCTTTTATTTTACTTTCCTTGCCACTTGGTGAAGAGTTTGGTCCCGGTCACGGCATCAGAGGCTACGAGTAGGCCCGGCAGCGTAGACTCACAGCAGCAATGGTGTAGGAGAGTTCAGGTTCCCAGCAGCTTCAGTCGAGGCTGTCCTAGTGCCGGATCAACGCCTTGTTCAGGGTCCAGGTGGGGAAAGAGGTTCCGGGAGACCATAGCAGGGGAGTGGATCCGGCCATTCCTTGTGTCTGATTTAGTGATGGTTGCAGACCAAGGCTTTCAGTGTCCTCAGCAGGGCTGAGAACAGGCCTGGGCCTCCTGAACACCCACGGCAGTGACAACAGGTGCCGTCTCCTTGGGGAAAGCGAGCACAGCACGAAGGCCACGAGGCTTCAGGGAACTTGCAGTAGCAGCGACTGTGGGTCCGGCGGCAAGTGATGGCATTGGAGCAGGACACTGGTCAGCCCAGCGAAGGACTCAAGGTGGAGGCAGCGGCGATGGCATCGGCTTTCAACGGTAGAGCAGCCTCGGTGGTTGATGACAGTCGGCTAGGCCATGCGGTAGGCCCGAATTGATAATCTGGGCAGATCGACATATGCAGTGGCCGAGTAGGCCCGGTGTGGGCACTCCTGGAATGGACCTGTGCAGGGAAAGCATGTTCAAGAGGAGGAGATCAAGTCCCTGTGGGATATGTGATCCAGCGTGGCTAAGCAATTTTGAAAGACTGTAACACTAGACATTTAGCTATGTTTCTTTATTTTTTGACTTAATGCTAAGAATTACTGTAATGTTTAACATTTAACTTTGTTCTTTCTTCCTACCTTATTCTTAGAATTCTGTACCTAGGCACTTTTACCTGAGAAGGAAGCTTGTGTGGCAATATTATATATTGTTCACTGCACTCCTGTACATTTGTACTTGAGTATTCGTGACAATAAAAATCAAAACCCAAAATCTAAAAAAATCCAAAGGATCTGTTGCTTCCTCTGAAATTGGATTTTGGAGAGCCTAGAAATTAGATAAGAGTAGATCTATTCTCAGCACATGTCATTTTAGCAAGGGTAAGCTTTTGGAGAGGTAAGGTACTCCTTTGGGTCTTTGGCGCACTTTGTAGTTGTGAAAAATAGACATGCTTGTGAGGAGAGAATTGGGAGCTGCTTAGAAATGAGGAGAGTTTAGTTCATAATGAAAACCAAACGCACGGAAAGTTGAGGGAAGGCCGTCAACAAGTAACATATGTTGAGCAATAACCTGTTCACTGAAGCTCACCTTGGGTCAGCCAAGTCCATTCAGCTCCTGAACTGATTACGGCCGCGGTATGAACATGGAATAACAGCTGAATTCCAGAGAGAAGTTGAGAATGGCAGCGCTTGACAATATTTGAATGAGTGTGATGTCAAGGAGCCTTGCAAAACTGGAGTCAATGGATTCAGGAGGAAGCGTCTTTGTTGACTGAAGTCACACCTTGAACAAAAGAAGATAGTCGTTGTTGTTGAAGGTTGATTATCTCAGTCCAAGGACATCTGCATAGGAATTCCTCAGGGTGCGGTCTTATGCCCAACAATCTTTGGCAACTTTATCAATGGCCATCTTAATATCAGAATTGTAGAAGTTGACTGATGATTGCACAATGTTCAGCATCAAATACTGAAGCAGCAAATGGATATGCAACAAGACCGCAACAATATCTGGGTTAAGGCTGAAAAATGGCAAGTGTCATTAACACTGCATGTGAGAAGAAAAATATCCTTCTCCAACAAAACAGAATCTAACCATTGATTCTTGAAATCCAATATCACAATCATTATTGATTCCATCATTATCAGCACAGTATGAATCAGTCTCATACCTGTGGCACATGCAAGCAGTTTATATGACAAACACACTCTTCCTACTTCAACAATATGTTCAAAAGTCAAAGGGGATGAGTCCCTAGTGGGGTCAAGGCAGACTATGGTCAATCAGGGGACTGCCACAGTCTGGCATGAGGTCAATCTAATACTATTCAATACAGTGAGTCAAGATCAGAGCTGCAGATCAAATGCAACCAGTCTGGAGATTACAGCTACAGCTGGGACATCATTATGGCAGGTGGAATACAAACTGAAAGAACTGCAGAAGTTGCTGAAAAAGCTCAGCAGGTATGGTAGCATCTGTGGAGAAAAAAACAGAATTAATATTTCAGTTCCAGTGACTCTTCCTCAGATTCTTCTGAGGAAGGGTCACCGGACCCAAAACATTAACTTCACTTTTCTCCACAGATCAGCTCAACAATTCCAATAATTTTAGGTAGTTATTTATGTCTGTTTTTAAGAATCACAGACAGCATCCTATCTCTCCCCTCAGACGACTTACCTCTTCAAATGTGCACCTTATCTATGCAAGCAACTCAGGGAAGTTTAGATCTGAGCCTATCTGGTTCTGAACTGGATTATGTGTCTAGTAATCCTGGGACAGGATACTGTCCTTTTAGTATCACAATAGTTGCTCTTCATCTCACTCCATTGTTTCCAGTCACCACCCAATGGTCTATTCCTGAAAATGTCAATTTGTCACAAGGACTATAAATTGAATGCATATTATAAACATGAGCTCCAGATTAAGAAGAGTCCTGAGGGTCAGAACTGAGAGAGACTTGACTGTAGCAGCTGAAATACACGCATCAGAAAGACCAGAGCAAAATTAAAGTTGTTGTTCCCCCTGCAATCAACTATTAGAACAGTAAAAAAGGGAAACTTTAAATCTGTGCTCTGAGATCAGTTTATACCACATGATTGCTAATCACTTGTCATCTTCAACAAACAACTAAGACAGATCTGCATGGCAAATGCATGCAAATTATTCATTGTAGCTGCTTTGCTGATGGAGTTCAGAAAAGCCCTCTGTGTATCAGGGTCAATTACGTAATGTTTAAAAATGATTTTAGCCAGTGATGCCAGCTGGCCAATGAGGAGCTTGCCTGATCTGTATTCTGTGTCCCTCTCGGAATCACCCAAACAGCCACATACACCACCTAAGTGAAGTCATTCATCCTGAAGTCAGATTTTGCAAACTGGGTCAGGCACAGTACTCAACTAAAGCAATATGTATTCTGGCACATGTATTATCACATCTTTGGCATTGTACATCTGTATAAATGCAAATATCTGGCCAATATGTGTACATGATTGCTGGAATTTGTAATTTAAGCCAATCAACAAATGACAGATGTTAGAGCAGGAGAATATGTTAGTAAAATAAAACATTAGCGATTTTTTTATTTTTATAGTGCCTCTAAAGTAGAAAATTGATTTGCCTTTGGAGTTGCTGGGCTAGAAGTTGTTTCTGGCCCATTTCTGGGTGCATATGTATTGGCTCAGGGTGAAATTGTGTCCATTAGCATTGAGGTAAACAATATGCGAATTTGGGTGCTTGCTGCCTCATTCTTTGGCTGATTGCAGTGTTTGTTTGTGCAGGGTTTGTGCTGCTGGTCTACGTACTCAGTGGGAGGCCAAGCAGCATGCACTGATATTATGTGGTGTAGTTACAGCTGTTCCTCTTAAAGGCACTTTACCCACCTTAAAGGGGAATTTCGCACAATGGAAGGGGGTTGCAGTTGATCCCCTGTATTCATTCTGCCTACATGTAGAAGTCTGTACAATTGGAGCATCAGGGAAGAGACAGCATCTGGGTTCACTGCAACAGTGGATGGCTTAGCCACTGATGTGGACCAGGAGCGGAGAGATCATGGCAGCAGGGAGACCTTCAAGGATTATACTCAGAAAGGCAAGGGACCACTACTATCTCTGGCAGCAGTGACAATCTCGACAACCTGGCAACAATGCCATTTTAGGTTTAACAACCTCAAATGGGTGAGCAAGGTCAGTGACTGGATCTCCACATGACATCCCCCACCTATCAAACCATCAGTCTCATGGTCCATCCATCACATTTTATATCACTCAGCAAGCAACAACTCCTGGCTCTCTGAACTCATGCCCAACATTTCACCCTCACCCAGATGCCAGCCTCACATACAAATTCCACTGATTCCATGTAAGTCCAGTTATTTAGGTCAGCGCCCAAATGTGGTGCAGCACAGTGGCTGACAGTCTGCCTGCTCTCTTGCAGATCCAGTATGGCTAAAGAGCACTTGTATCTCCCGAGTCTATGGTGGTAACGGTTTCTCTGCTCCACGGGGACAGCGGTGACAGGACTTGTTGCACCTGGCATTGCTGCAAACACTGAGGATGTTTGTGTTCTTTTTTGCCTGATGGTCCTTTTCAACTCCCAGCTCACTCTTCAAAGGTCGCTGGTGTGTACCATGGGCTTCTTACTTTCCAACTACTCTCAATAGCATTTCCCTCACCCCAAGCTTGCCCTTTCTGATTTTCACCTGTAACTGTCTTATACCCAGCCACCACACACATGGGAGTAAAAGGGAGGGCAACAAGTCAACACTTCTGAAGAGGACCGATGCTTGATTTAAGACAAACAGCCACCAGATCAGATTCTGGTACTTTAGTGGCTAGTATAGAGTTGAAATCAGCACGTGATCAGTCACTGACAATATGTGGACTTCGGATAGGCCAGTGGAAAGAAGAGTACATGTGCCCGCTCAGCAGAAGCTGAGGTTGCAGAGAGGTACTGCTACAGTATTGCTACTCAGATGAAGACCTGTATTGGGGCAGCACACAGCACATTGATGAGCATGCACACAGAGCAGCTTTGTGCATTGGTTACCCCTTCTGCCATTTCCAAGGAACATTGAGGAGTCTGGCTCCAACTTAGTCAAGGGCATTTTGTGGTATTTGCCAACTCCCTGTCCACCTGCTCCATCCCTGTATGATGTTGTCGTCAAGATGCACTCTAAATGCTACTTCCACGAATATTGTAGCCTGAGCAAATTATTTGCCCCCCAGCGACCCCACCACCATCTCTGAGATGAAGCTGCAACAATCTTCATCAAATGCAGAAACTTGGCATTACACCTTCAAAAAATGTTCTGCTCAGAGACTTTCCCAAAACAGAAGTTAATTGATATCACCTTATCTACAAGTTGCGTTCCAGGGCCTTTGAATGATATTAATAGTTGGTCCACCTTGCAGATGTATGAAAATTCTTTGCTGAACCAGCGTGATTCAAATGTGTAAACTATGCATCAAATCAGCCAGAACAGCTATTTGAAACCATAATCTGACCAGTTGGGAAGTTTCCAGTGAATGCACAGCGTACCTGCAAAACCACCTTCCCATCATGAGGCACAGCCCACACTGCATGGGAAGTGACCAGAAATCTGCCTACTTTACATCTGGAGAGCACCCATCGTCTCCAACAGCACCGGCTCTTGTGTGGAAAGTGAATGGGAATTCGTCGAGTGATCTGCTATTTCTACAAAACCTTCAACAATCAATTTTTGGACAATCTTCTCCTACTCGTCAATTTTAAAATAAAACCCCTGCCCTTTATTTCTGGTGAAATGAAACAAAGGTGAAAGAGATTCCGAGAAATATTGTGAGGCAGAAGCTATAAAAAACATAAGGCTAAGAGATTTATTTGGTACAATATTGTAGTGATTTCACGAGGTCAGCCAGGTGGACCTCAAAGAATAGAAGTTCCCTGACTGGCACTGTTAATCTGGTCTAATCAGGGAGCGCTGGCCTACGGCAATAAACAGGAGCATCAGAGGTTCTGGCTCTGAGGAAGTCTGACCAATGTCAAACACTATGTGCAAGAAAATAGAGGGTGACTTGGTGTTGGGATACTGGCGTCTGTTTCAAATGTAAACTTAATAAATACTCTGAACGCATCTCGGCTTTACTTGACGAATGAAACAAATACGATTGATAACCGTGGTAAGAGAATAGCAACAAAAAATCCTTACATAAATGCAAAGAGACAAAGAAATTCAAGGGCCTGGGAGGAAACAAAGGGGTGCAATGGAAATGAGAAGAGTTGCAAAAAGGGGATATGAGAAAAAATTTGCAAGAGCTATCAAAAACAGCAAAGGTTTTTATGAATACATTGTAAGAGATCGATAAAGGAGAATATACGTCATTTAAAAAAAATGTGAGCGAGACAATATTGGAAAATTAGGAAATGGAAGACTTGATAAATGAGCACATTATATCTATTTTTCAGTGGAGGAAGAGGTCAAAATATAAAATGGTACAGCAAACCTAAAAATAAGTCAAGAGGCGGAAGTTGGTGGATTTAATGTAAGTAACCAAAAGGCAATGGAGAATACAATGTGACTTCACGGCAGAAACACCTGTATGATCTGATTGTTTACATCTCAGAACAGGAAAAATGAAGACATTTCAAACATATTAATTATAATTCAGAAATTATGCCTTTCGAACGGAAAATCATGAAGGTTACTCCATCATTTAAGATTTGAGATGGGAGAAACAAAATAAGGTTAAATCATTCAACATGGCATCGATTGTGGGAAGTTTCCGAACCTGTCATTAAAGTTACAGTGGTGTAGATTTTGATATCGTGCAATGGTGTAAAATGGAAATAAAATATGCGGATGATGAAAAGTAGACTATTGACTCCATATCACCCACTTTACATCATTTGCAAAGTTAACATGTGCTCCAGTGACTGAACATTGCTTAAAGTGTTCAAACTGATCAAAGAGAGTCAACATTTCCAACAGGTATGATGTGACTGGCAAAATAAGTTAATTGTTCGAGGTCACCTTCCTGAGGATGGGTGGAAGGGGGAATATATCCCCTATGCTCTCAATTAACATGCTCTCAAATAACAAAGCACTGCTTCATGAACGAATGAGTCAAGACCGGACAAAATCTTTAAAGAAGAAAAGGAAGAACATAAAACACTTGCAGGAATACAACATTGATAATTCATAATAACAATATACTTCTTACACAAAGATAGGTAGGAAAGCGAGTTGCAAAGGGGACATAAAGAGTCTACAAAGGGATATGGATAGGTTTAGTGAGTGGACAAATTTGGCAAATGGACCATAATGTGAGAAAGCGTAAAATTGTCGATTTTGGCTGAAAGAATAAAACTGAAGCATATTATCTCAATGGTACAGAGTTGCAAAGCTATGAGATGCAGAGAGATCCGGATGTACTCGTGTATAAATCACAGAAAGATAGAATGCAGGTATAGCAAGTAATCAGGGAAGATGACAGAATGTTATAGTTTATTATGAGGGGAACTGAATTCATAAGATGGGAGATTATGCTTCAGTTGTATGGGGTATTGGTGAGACTACATCTGGAGTCCAATGTACTCCAATGATCAGTGTGCCTCATGAGGATGTTAATCTGTTGGAAGCACGTCAGACAAGGTTTACGAGACTAACACTTGGAATGTGCAGATTGCCTTATGAGGAAAGGATAGACAAGGCAGGCCTTAGTTTTCTCTACCCTCTGGAGTTTAGGAGTGCCAGAAGTGACTTTATTAAATTGCCTCTGATACGAAATTCTCCAAATTTAACGGGTTTTTTTTAGTTTCCAAATGCTGGGGAATTGCCTATCGAAAGGTTCAATTTCTCATTCAATTCCCATAAAGTAAGTTTTGTCTGGGTTTTTGCACGATTCTGATAATACCACTCCAGTATGTATCGGTCCAACAACTCTCTGGCCATCAGCATATCAGCGAATGTAAAATTGCTCTATAAATAAGTAAATAACTAACAGACATTAGGGGAAAGTGTAGAACCTGGAAGGAATCCAAACAGTACATTCTATGAAGGCCAGGTTGAAGATGTTGAAAGTGAACAAGGCTTGAAGTCTGTACCAATTAAGACTTTAAGGCATTTAGGGCATTAACTATGGAAATTGGGCATGTTCTTGTAGATGCCTTTGGCAAATCCTTTAGAAGGGAGAGAAAGGAAAAAGCTCATAGTGATTTTATTGAGATATTGAAGATCCAAAGGATATAGACAAGATGATTTGGATTTTCCCATTCTGACACAGGACCAAAGTACAGTGGATGGGTTTTATAAATAGCAAAGAGCAGATGGATCTGAGATCCCTTCAATCTCTCACACTGGCAATTTTCAACAGCTCAGGATAAGGAAGCAGGCAGAAAGTCTAATAGTATGACATTGCCGTTACCACTGCAAAAGTGCCAATTTCAGGACTTCTGCAATTTTGGCAGGAAAGAGGAGATTTTGGTATGCAAAGTAGATCACGCCAGAAGTATAATGAATTCTGGTTTTAAGTCAAAACTCTGTGAAAGGTAAGGACAACAGACCTTGCTTACTCCACAGCTCATTATGAAATGCTGTAGAATAAGTTAGATTTTTTAAATCATATGATTGGATTTAAAAAGTAAGTGATCATCGAATAGTCTGTTGTCAGGTTGGAACTTCTGGCAACTGGCATGTAGTTGAAGATAAGGATAATCTTGTGAAAATGGAGAAGTCTTAATAGCATTAGAGAACATTATTAACTGGATAAAGTTCTATTCTACATTGTACAAGTCTGAAATGCTAACCCCGCTTGTGTGAAATGACCCTATTGCTTTCATTTTTTTCATTGAAGTTCAGACCAACCATTGGTTTGGCTGTTTCCAAATTTTGACAGATAGTTGGGCTTTTGTACTGAAAGGTCCAATAGGCTCTGTTCAGGAAACTTTGTTGGCCCAGTTTACAGTGGAAAGTCATTATGAATGCTTGGTTTTTGTGTAAGAGATTCTGATCAGCATGGCTTGATTATACAGATGTCCAGGGAAATATCAGTTTGACAAATCTATGAGTTTATAAGAGGCTAAGAGGTGGTATTATAAGTGGCTAGTCAAGTTGTATTTGGTTATTTTGGTAGAATTATGAACTTCTCAATGGCATTCAAATATAATTTTAAGGTGTTGAATTCTGCTTACAATGGATATTGGAACACTGGATGGGGGGAGCTTGGTGGGGTTGGTAGGGTAGCATGGTGGTAGGTGGGATTGAGGGGGTAAGTGAATGGGTTTCAGGTGGCATTAAAGGTGGAGTAGATGCAGGGACATTGAAGGGGATTGAAAGGGTATGAGAGGTTGAAGAGGGGTAAGGTGGATGGTAGAGTGAGGGAAGGAGGAGGTAGAGTGGTGGGGCAAAATGTTACTGAAAAACAAGATGAGGGACTTCTGTCACAGATCTCCCAACCTGGGATAATGCTAATGCCTCTGCAAAGAGAGGGGTTTATAAGTCTTCTAAGTCTATCTCAGTTGCTGCCATCAGAAGCAGGTCTAACCCCAGGGCATCCCCAGCTCTGCTGAATAAAAACAGGGCTTGCAGGAACTACTGGTGGGAGGCAGGATTGGGAAAATTCTTGATTTTTGTCTCCAAGGTGAAAATACGGTCTAACGAATAGGGACCAAATTCCTCAAATCCCCTCCATTAGTGAAAGGTCTGGCATTTGAGCTGTGCTCCTGTTAGTGAAGGAGCATCCACTTCACATGAACAGTGCTGGGTGTGGCCCTACACTGGTACTTCAGGCTGGAGTGCTGACAGAGGAAGTGGGTGTGACAGAATAGGACTTGCAAACTTCGATTGCCTGTGGGATACTTTGCCTTTCTTAAAGGTTAACTGACATAATTCAAGCTGCTGGCTTTCTTGCAGGAATTACAGGCCAGGACCCCTCGGTGTGCTGCATTTTTATCATTCAAACCAGCCCATGTGTCTGATGCAACTAACCTCCTGAAATCAGGTGCCATTGTAGGAAACAATGCAAATGCCACCCATTCTGGCTCCTGTGCAGGTTGAAATCTGATTTCAACCAGTGGCTCCCCAGAAATCCATCTTCTGTCAGGCCTCCCATTCCTGATTCCCATCATTAAAGATGGTTAATGTGGGCATGTGCTTTACCACACTAGTGTCTAACTTTGGACATGAAAGAGCAGAAGTGAAAAGACTTAGTTAGGATTTTGGTTACTGCATTTGACAGCCTGTGATTTTCTATTTATTCCAACAGGTGTTAAGTTGCAGACTGGCAAGCTCAGGAGAGGAAAATCTCAACTAAATACTTTGTGCCAGAGGTGGTGAACATATGGAATGGACTGTGAAGCAAAGCTCAGGGTCTGATTGTTTCAGCAAAACGCAAGAAATGAGTTGAATAACTATCTGGAGACAGGTCTCTCCTTCTTCAACATAATCCTGCAACCTGCTTCTTTGACCAAACTTTGGTGGAATGTCCTAGTAACTCACCATGCAGATTCATGCGAATATCTGTTTGAGAATGCTCCTGTGAAGTGTTATGTTAAAAGCACTATACAAATGCAAGATGTGGCATTGTAGTAATGAAATTTTTAGAAATTGTCCCTGCCAAACAGACCCTAAAGGTTCATAGAGAGGTACTTCCTGTAGTTCCTACACCATGACAATTAAATAATTTCTTTTAAAGAACCACTATAAGCATTTTTGCACTAAATACCTATTGTTTTGATACATCTGGACATCAAGTTGTGCTTTTTGGAGTGTTACCCATTAGAGTGCTTAATGGCGATTTGTTTGTGCAAACTGCTAAATTTGTTAACGTGCAGGAATGCAGCAGTTTCCTGTCAGTAGCACCAGAATTGCCACTGTTTGAGAACTTAAGCCATCCAATGAAAGCTCAGCTGTAGTGATCACAGTTTAACACCTAAGTCGGCAGGAAGTGAGTTTCTTAACTCTTATAAAAACAAACTACCTAGACGTGCTGATTGGAAGCTTCAGTGCTACAGCACAGAAGTTCATACACTAGGCCCCTTTCATGGAAACTGTTGCACTATGTTATATAGAAAAAGCTGCTCAGGATGTTGGCGATTATTTAGTTCATTCAATTCCTCCTCTCATTAAGTCACATGGGAGAAAACAAAGCTGGAAGAAAATAACTAGATCGTTGAACACCAGTTCTAACATCTGAAGAAAATGTCAGGAGAGAAGGAAATCATTGCATCACAATGTTGAAAACCAGAGGACTGAAATTTCCCTTCAATTACTAGGTAAGTTCAGGGCCAATGGCTATGCCTCAAAAATTGACAAGCTTCATAAAGTCCGACAAGCTACGATGGTCTGAAGGGTGTGAATGTAAACAAAATAAAGAACTGGGATCATTTGGTATACAGAGAAAGACTGCCAGAGGGCTCACACAACAGCATGACTGTGAACACAACTACAGAGTCATCTGCACTCCCATAAATGAATGCATTGTCAGCAGGCCAGCAATAGAACATTAGTTATTTGATATATGGCAAAGACCAAAAAGGTTGCTATGTATCCATGGAGATGCAAGTAGAGGGAGTGGTAGGCACTGAGGTGAGTGGTTTAGTTTTCAAGTGCCATCGCGAGAAGGAAAGTTCTATCTTGCAATTGTACACCCACATTAAAAAATTTTATGCAGTGGACTCACGATAGTGATCCACCTCCAGATCAATAACAGTAAAAAAAAGGATGATAGCAATTCAATGTACAGGGATCTGTACACCGTAAGTTCTTGGCTGGTTGGGAAGCTCCGATGTAAAAAAATCTTCTGCTTGTATTTTGTAATACAATGCCTAAACATACCTCCAATGCCTAAAAATATCCCAAGCAATTCAAAGGTGTAACAAGACAACCTGAATACCAAGCCAAAGTAAATTTAAAGTTTATAGGCCTCCTAAGATTGCAGCTCACTGATTCAAGTCATATCAGTCAGAAAACAGGTAGGACTCATGCCCAATTAATGCAGATGAATTTCCTAATTCTTAACCAGCCAGGTTTTCCTTAATTTTCTATTTCTCCCTTCCTCCTCATAACTAATAACCTAATTACTCTAAAATTAAATTTGTTCATAGTTGTCTTATTTATAGCTGATATGTCTGTAGATCATGAAATTTTCAGAAAGTGCAGCAGGATTCTAATCAATCAGGAACATCTACGTGACGGCTTTAAATATTGCTTTCTTGATTGTTGTAGTCTTGTTTTCAACATTTAAAAGGATAGAAACTAGGAAGCTCTCTATTCACAACAAATGACCTTCAACTTGCTAGAAATGGAATCAACAATTTCAAAAAGAATTTGGATGGCTAAGTGAATGGGATAAACTTGCAGGTCAATGATGATTGAAAGGGGAGTGGGACTGACGAGTTTTCTTCACTGGGAGCCAGCATGGACTCAAGGGCCTGAAAGGTGTCCTTCAGCGGAGCGAGTGAATCATGATGTGTCGCTGCAATGTTTCCAGTTGTCATTGGAAATTTATCAGTGGTGCCTTGAAATATAGTCCTCCATATCAATAAGTTGTATGTTTTTCAAATTTTTGCCATTACTGCGATATTCATTGCCCCAAAACCTCTGTATCATGAAGTACAGAAATAAGTAAACATGAGGCAATTAAAACAATTTCATCTTTAAACATTAGATATGGGAATAATGCTCACTTGGTTAGAATTCTACGAACAAAACCCCATTTCAACATCAAACTGTTAACTGATTTGAATAGACTTGTATTTTCCTTTAGATTTTGCAATGATTTCTAAAGCAATTCAATAAACTGTAAGTTGACTTGACAGCAATCGTGACCAAGTTAACTTTTCCACTGCTGGTTTTAAGTAAGATGTTAAAGAATTATTCTGTCATCGTGACAGAAAACGGAATATGGTACACCCATTTGCAAACATAATGATGACAAATTTATTGGCATAGCCCATGCCACCAGGCATGAGTGTGCACACCACTACTACATGCTCTAAGTCAATTTCACTGATACCCAGAGCAGCTGCCCAAATCAGACACCCGGGCTCCAGCATAAGTTAAAGAGGGGCCTAACAGCTGCTTAAGGACCTCTCTGAGACTTTGGTATCTGATAAGTGAAAGGGTTTCTTGGCCTGTTCCACTTGGGATTCTTCAGCTGTAACTTAAGCCATGGCCACCACCAGCAGGCAAGCTTAACTCCTTTTAGAAACTAAATGTCATTCCTAGGTGGAGCAGGAGTGCTATTCCAATTCCATATCTTTGCAATTGTCATTCGTCTTGTTGTTGCTCTGATAGCCCCACCTTCAAGAACATACCCTTACTCGCCAGACCGTTAGCTGAGTAAAATGCTTGACAGACACTAACAGCTCACAAACAAAATATATTATATGAAATCCAATTTAGGGACATACTACTGCACACAGACACAAAAATGGGTCAATACCAATTGCTAACCCTATACCTTTAAAAAAAATTTACTTTAAAACCAGTTTAAAATAACTGTTAACTTTGGCTTGACTTATTTTACTGTGCTTTTGTTTAATGCAAGACCTAACAGCCCAACTAATTTAAACTGTATAGGGAACCTATTGTCAAATTGCATCCATAATTATTTCAAGACATTGCAACTTTACTTGTGTGCAGGTAAATTGTATTTCTCTAATGTTTTGGCTCAGTAACTCCTCAAATGAGATCATTAACACAAAGCACTTTTTTGAAAGTCTAAAAGGTTGTCAAATCTGATCCCAATTATTCGTAACAGGTTACTATTTACAAGCAATTGCGATGGTGATACTGCTTCTTTGACCTTAGGATACCTAATGCAGTTGATAATTTCTACTGTGCACACAAAGTTACTTAATTTTGAAAGTAGGTCTGTAAATATTTGGAAAATAGGGAATTAATTAAATAAATTGAAGGATAAATGAACCTATTGATTTTCCACCTCTGTGAGTGGCATAATTACAATTAACAAAGAAGCTCAGCAATTTTCAGGCCATTGCTTTCCATCCTTCATGGCACATTTATTCAAATCCACACTCAACTGTGTCTAACCCAATGTCTCTCTTAATCACTCATCATCAATAAGCAACTTATTGTAAGTGCCTCATGCTTCCTCTAGAAGGTAGTTTTCCACAGATATTCATAACATGCAGTTTGAAGAGAAACAAATTACTCCTTCTTTAAAAATAATCAGAAATAGGGTAAAGAAAAAGTGGATATTACTGTTCGTAGTTATTCCTATTTGTTTTAGATGGAATGTTGATGACTGGGGACCGGTTTAAAATCCTGTACGCCATTTGGAGGTAAAATGTGGGAGTAGTTTAGTGCCTGTCAATATCATTGAAGGTTTATTGAGTTAGCATTATCTCCTTTTAATTTCGACTTCAAATGCAGCGCAAACTAGTGGAATGGAAGTTGCATCTCAGTGTAAGTTTCCAAATCAATTTAGTTTGGACTTTCTCAGTTTATCTCTTTGGGGTGTGAGCCCAAAGCACGACCCATCTCAAAATTAGGAACAATCTCACTGAAGACAGCCAGTCTGCGAAGTAAAAATATTCACAGTTGAGCAGTAGGGTTGCTCCTGAATGACTAAGAGAAAAAATCTTTACGATGCATTGCTCAGTGTACGACATGCACAGATTGTGAAGCGTAAAGGTTCCGTAGAATGCACAGCAAAGCTGACCCTCCAGTACAGGGGTGATAGTGAGCTGCATGCTGAATGTACCATTATTTGGCTGAGATGCTAAACTGGCCCTGACCGTTTTCTTGGCATGGACCCAAAATATCAAGTGCACTATTTTCACTTCTCTATTCTTAAGTAACTGAATAAAGGCAACATTTTTTGTCCATCCCTAACTGCCCTGGAACTGATTGGCTCTCTAGGCCATTTCAGAGGGCAGCTAAGTGTCAACCACATTGCTTGGGTGTGCAGTCACATGTCATCCAGACTGGGTCAGGACAGCAGATTTCTTTCCCTGTAGGATATTTGTGAACCAGACGTATTTTTACGACAATTAACTCTGGTTACACGGGCATCACTTACCTAGCTCTTAATTCTATATTTTTGAACTCAGACACCATCATGTGCCATGGTGGGTTTTGAATCCATGTCTCCTGAACATTAGCCTGGCATTCTGGATTATGACATTGACATTTCCACTGTGCCATTTAAAATGTATTATTGAGAAAGCATCATGCAAATGGTCCTCTAGGGTTTGGCGCAACTTTCTTCACACATTATCTCATTCTTGACCTCATTAATTACACAACAGGGCTCTTAGAACCTCTCAGAGTATCACCTGGCCATGAAGTGCTTACTACTGCTAGTGCTTCTAGCATTCACACCACAACTGCTATATGTTAGAGTCTAGCTTCACATCGCTTCAGACAGTGCAAGCCAGGAACAAGCCCTCACAGGATGGTGCTCTAGCCTTTACATGCAGGAGGAGGCCCAGAGGAAAGGAAAGCTTGCCGCCCACCTTGCAGTTACATCATCTGGACATTCTAGAGGCATCAGTCCAAGGCTGGGCCAGTTTGTCCGGCAATGAGACAAAGGGAAGGACTGAGAGTGATGGAAGTAGATGGAAGGGCAGTTAATAGTGATGCATGAGTAGGAGAGATGGCGTCATGTCCCCAGGAGGTGTTTAGGAAACACAGAGGTCTTGGTTTAGGAGTAGGGAAGAGGAGGGCAGTTCTTTTTTCAGCTGACTGCCAGAGGAGGCTTTGCTACCAGATCAAGTCAGCCTAGACCCAACTGCAGTGTGAGTCAGTGCTGTGTGCCAGGTGGAAAGGGCTATCCAACATTGCAGGAAGAAGGTCAATGATCTTCTGCACTCTGTAACAGTATGGGATGTGCCACTGTCTTTTGTCTGCTACCACACACACACACACACACACACACACACACACACACACACACACACAGGGGCACTACTCATTCTAGCTCGACCACCATGCATATATGTCACGAAAGCCCCTGGACTATAACTCTCATTCATTACGTCCACTCAATGGTTCTCATCTACCTCATTCTCCCAAACTACTAACACTTCTGTGTTTCTTACTGCAATATCTCACTATCTCTTCTGCTCATTCTTCACCACTAACTGGTCTTCCATCCACTTCCATCAAATTAAGTCCTGCCCCTTGCCTCACTGCAGGACAAACTGGCCTACCCCCTTGACTGATGTCTCCACAACACCCCAAAGGATGTATCTGCAATCCTCAGACGAGTGAAAAACTGACTGAGGTTCAATATCTGGACTGCAAGGGCGTGGATCCCCAGATTCTGGCAGGAGCAAGCTCTGACCTGGCAAAACTGGACCAACTCCGACTTATTGTAGCGGTACTCCTGAGCGACTGTAGTCCCTTTCAACTCACTAAAGTGTACTTCCCTTTGACTTGTACATATTGGCACTTATGTGAATAACATGCAATGTGCTTGCCCTGTAAACTGCAGGCATATGCTGCATGTCTGATGTTGATGTATCACGATGCTGCACAAAGACAAATTCACTCCTTTGCTGATCATTGCTCCCCACTGTGACATGCTGCCGGCCTCTCCTTTACTAACAAGCTATGAAAACCGCAGAGACTCACAGCCTGCAAGTCAGTGCTGAGGGCAGAAAGTGTACACGAAGAAAACAATGCAAGACTGTAGCCTCAAAGTAAACACAAAGTGACTGAGCACTAAGAAAGCAAGCTAAGTGCCATAAAATGTATCCTGTGTGGACGTAAGTGATGGGTATGCACCTAGCAGAAGCTTCCAAGTCCTAGATATTCCCCAAGCTTCCAAATAAAATGTTGATGGAATGAATTAGTGTCTGAGTTGATCTGACAGCAGGTGTGAAGGGTGGCTGGTAGTTTCCTAAAGCTGACTTGCATGTATGAAGGCTTCAGCAGGATGGTTGCAATGGAGCGTGCAGGAACATTGTTGTGAAGAGGCATTTGGATGATGACTGAGATAAGCATTTGGTGAGCTGTAGCTGCCAGGAGAATACACTGACTCACATGTTTGGAATTTGCACCATGTAATTTCTTGGAGAAGGAGAGGAAAATTGACACCAAATGCATGGAAATAAGGCAGTTGCGGCACAATGGTGTGGTTCTGAAGTCTCTATTTAAGGCTTGAGGGGAAAATCAGAAGAATATTTCTTGAGAAAGTAAGAGATAATGGGAACTGCAGATGCTGGAGAATCCGAGATATCAAAGTGTGGAGCTGGATGAACACAGCAGGCCAAGCAGCATCTCAGGAGCACAAAAGCTGACATTTCAGGCCTAGACCCGATGAAGGGTTGAGGCCCGAAACATCAGCTTTTGTGCTCCTAAGATGCTGCTTGGCCTGCTGTGTTCATCCAGCTCCACACTTTGTTTTCTTGAGAAAGTAACTCTGGTTTTTTCTACTTTGTCTATAGTTTACTACCTTTCTCACCATTACTCATGTCATACCAGGGAGGGAAAAGTTCCACCCAATGAGACAGCTGGTACTCATGAAAATTCCCATAAAACTGCAAATTTTTCTGTTCCTAGTTTTGTACTAAAACAAACTATTCACTCATTAGGTCCATGCGAGTGGTTATGCCTTATTTAAGACTCCACATGTCCTTCTTTAGTGAATACTGTCACCTTACATTTCTATTCTTTTCTCCCTGTATTTATTAAGCTTCCAAGGAAATGTACCAATGCTGTTCACCTCAATTGTCCCCTGTGGTGCTGTACATTGCTCTTTTAAAGTTTGGTTGCTGCACATGGCCCTTTAAATTTCTTAGCATAATCACATAGAGAAGTTATTTATCATGGAACAAGATCAGCACAGTACCGTCTAGGGAGATGTGCAGGCACACACCTGGAAGACTTATAGAGAAAACTGGTAGCGCGCTTCACTTTTACCTGGACAGTGTCCAGGTAAAGAGGTTTCTCTTGCAACCCTTATTGGATTTATTATGAACTTCAGCTTTGGATTTACTTGTTCCAAATAAAATTTCCCCCACCAAACCCTCTCTAAATCATATATCCCTTTGTCAGATCACTCCAGCCTTCTTATTTTTTAGAGAAGTTAGTCCTGGTCTATTTAAACATTCTGAATAGGGATAATCTTTCGGTTTTGGAGTTAATTCTTTTTGTACCTTGACCAGTGCCCATACTACATTTTTTATGCAATGAACTCTGTACACAGATCTCCAAATGTGGTCCAACCAAACTGCAACACAGATTTGTAATACTTTCTAAGTTTCAATGCCATTCCTCTCCAAATGAACCCAATACTTCCTTTTTTAAATGCACCCATTAACCTGTATTGCTACCTTTAATAACTTATGTAACACTAGAACCCTTTATTCCTCTGCCACATTTAAATTGTTAAGGCTGACATTTCCTGGTCCTGTGATGGATGCTTCGGAGGTGGATTGAGATAGGAGTGGGGTGTGGTGGGTATACTTGGGAGAATAGGTTAGACTACCAGTGGCATTCCTCCACAATGCATTTCCCTCAAACAAGGAAAATTTCTCTGAGTTAACTGAATCATAGAATCCTTACAGTGTGGAAGCAGGTCATTTGGCCCACCGAGTCTGCAATGACCCTCTGAACAGCGTCCCACTCAGTCCCAACCACTAACTTATAACGCTACATTTCCTATGGCTAATCCACCTAACCTACACATCCCTGGACACTAACGGCAATTTAGCATGGCCAATCCACCTAACCTTTGGACTGTGGAAGGAAACTAGAGTACCTGGAGGAGACGCATGCAGGCAAGGGGAGAACATGCAAACTCTACACAGACAGTTGCCTGAGGGTGGAATCGAACTCAGGTCCCTGGTGCTCTGCGGCAGCAGTACTAACTACTGAGCCACCATGCCGCCCCTGGCTGGGACTGAGATTGGGCGTAGGTAATATGCAGGCAAGCAGTCTAGATTTGGTGGCAGCACAAATATTTTAGCCTCCTGCCACACACATAGAGAAGGAAGCTTGCAAGATCATAGTAGCCAAAGGTTTCATACCTCAAGGTGGCGGGGGGAGGGGGAGAGCGGCAGTGGCCAGGAAAGAGCCCATTCAATGTTCAAGATGATCCATCTGGGGTGATTTTCCCCTTGGCTTTAATAAACATAACAGCTTCTACCCAAAATATAGGGTGCCTGCGCTTTTGAGATATCTTCACAGTCAACACCCTCAGCAGCGTCTACCTCTCCTGATGGGTCTGGCTCCAATTGCCGTGATAGCATCTGCAGCCTCACCACTGTCCTTCAATGGAGAGCAAGCATGAGGGCAGGCGATTCGGAGGCCATCTTCAGGAAGATTGTTTTGTTAGGCACTCTTCCGGTAAGTACGGGTTTGGCCCACATTCGGTCCTAACATCAGGATCCCGAAGCCAATTAGAAAATCCAGGGGTTAGTTTCCAAGGACTTTATGTTTTCCTGTAATAAAACAAATTTTCCATTTATCTATGTGCAAGTCTAATAATGTCTCCTTGCACTTTGTTGTAGTCATCATTGTTAGCCATGCTCCTTGTTTTAGTGTCTGTTCAAATTTAAAACTGTACTTCTTATTTCCAGCAAATTCACTTCCTTATGCTGTGATCCCTCATTTTGAAATTCATAAGCAGTCACTCCCAAAATGTAAATTTACTTTTACGGTACGTTTCATGACTTCGACTGCTTGAGCAATTGTTGGTTATGTGGTCACCTTAATTCTGGGTACAAATAGCATTAGGCTGTTCGTGTGGATAAGTGTTTGAAATATGCTCGCACCAGAAGCTTAAACGATGATACTGGCTCATTACTGATGCCATTAACAAGCACCACAAATATTTAATGGATAATGATTTTTATAATAGTTACAGTAAGATCCAGACCGATAAATTTACAACTCTTACATCTACAATAATCCATTATAAAATACCCTAGGGTATATCGCTTACAAGGTCATCTGCAAACACCTAGGTAATAATATACTGCAGCTGCTAAATTCAAATAAACTTTTCAAACAGGGTCATACTAGAATCAATACTACTGTCATATCAAAATGTCTGATATATGATATTAAGTCCTATATCTGATAGCATTATTTGATTTGCTGAGTGCCCCTTAACTTGTACTTGTTTGAATGGATGAAATAAGAAGCAAATAATCTTTAGTAATACAGGATTGTGTTTTCCCATTGCCAAGAAGTAACAAGTAACAATTTGATAGCATACTGCACTAATATGATACATGATACAGCACAACAAGGTGGCATATATCTCGGTTTTCATTCTAGGTTTGCATCTTACAAAACAAAATAATAAATCTTTGCTGATATCCCATGACATTGCCCATGGACAAAGTGTAGAGTAATATTTTATGTATAACTCCATGCCGAAAGGAAGATCCTGGGTAGCTGCGCAGAATTCCTTCACACCATTCTTAAATCAATGTAACTGTGACCATTACTCCTTGTTCCCCCTTGGATGTTATCTCTCAAAAATTTGGCAGATAGACCGAGCACCGTCAGTGAGGCCTATGCCAAACAGTGAAAGATAAATTTCTGAATCAGCACAACTCACAATGTACGGGGCTACTTATGGTGTATCGTAATAACATAGCTTTACCCACTACCAGTCGGCACTGGTCCGGTGTTTTCTGGCAGTGGGATAGTTCCATTTCCTGTATCTCCTGCTTTGAGGCTATCTATTCTTCACAATGTTGCACTTTGGGTGGGAATTGATGCTGCTCACATTTGCCAAGAATGTTCCAGAATTTATGCTGCATTCTCCACAGTTATCTTTAATCAGAATCAGAACTAATGAAAAGCTTTAGGTTACATCTTGGCATAAATTAGAGAAATTCTCTTGTGTATATAAGGAGAAGGGCTGTTTCATATCATAGTATCACCCCAGTGATTATCCTACAGTTTGTCACTTCAAAATAATTCATTCATTTTTCACCAATGATAAGTAGTCAACTAAATAACTAAACAGTATGACTATGTGTTTGTGACAAACCATTCAGCTCCTCAGAATGGAAAGAGCAATGCTCAGTCAGGCTTCAGCTTTAAAAACAAGAGTATATCTTCTGTGTGATTGATCATTAGGAGTCAGATGATATAAAAGTGTGAATACTGAAGAATTGATACGGTAGGTGAAATGTGGGAGCAGGTTAATTGTTTTGTAAAGATTGAGAGGAGTATGAAAGTAATAGATGTGTGTATATTGTTAAACAAAAACAGATATGATTTCTGGCACTTTGTATAATAGAGAGAGACAGAGTGTGTCATTTGAGACATAAAACCAGAGGTTGGTTGGTAAGTGCGTAAGGAATTGAAGTAGAGTGTAGTTGAGATGTTTGGAGTTGTACGTTGGATTTGGATTGGCAGATGAAGAAGAAAAGAAGCATGACATTAAAGAAAAAGTAGACACAACTCACATAAAGACAGCGTACAACTCACATAAATTCATGGTACAACAGAAATACAAATAAGCTTTCGAAACGAACAGCTGAGAACTAAAACAAAGTTGCTGGAAGCTCAGCAGGTCTGGCAGCATCAGTGAAGAAAAAGTCAGAGTTAACTTTTCGGGTTTGGTGACCCTTCCACAGAACTCTGCAGTGACCTTCAATTCTAAGAGTCACCGGACCCGAAACATTAACTCTGATTTTTTTCTTCACAGATGCTGCCAGATCTGCTGAGCTTCCAACAACTTCTGTTTTGTTCCTGATTTACAGCATCCGCAGTTCTTTTGGTATTTAAACAGTGGGGAACAGTTGATTGATAAACAGTGTGGAAAATTGATGTTTAGAAACAATAGGAAGACATCTCTCAGGGAGAAAAAATGCAGGGGATTACAAAAACATAAAGCATACGACGAGGCTATTAAAACATAGAATGCACAATGGAACTATTGAAAAACTATTAAAATATTAAAAACAAAACAGGGAGTGGAAAGCCACAGCACAGCTGGGTTATGAAAGAAACAACTGGCAGAAACTGAATGGGTATCCAGGCCTATGTGTGGAATGTGGGGAGGGACTGAAGACCATTAGCCTTTGGAAAAGATCTCAGCGGACAGCCTACTGGAAGGGATCTGATGCTAGAGTTGGTCAAATGCCCAGTGATGGACTGGTAAGATTAAGTCAAAACATACATCATTCTTTCAGTCTACCAAAGGTAAACATAAGATGACAGAGTTTGTAATGGTGCCACCTGACTGGTAGGCTCAGCCCAGAGAACTGCATGACAGGTCTGAAAGTAAGAAAATTGTAGCAAGACAGAGGTAGTGCAGCAGAAAAGGTTTTGCAAGAAGTAAATATGGCTTTAAGTAAGTGTGATGTTTAGTTTGAAATTAATCCCAGTCAGAAATGTATTTTACTAAAATTTTACTTGTTAGAACACTTTTAACATTCAACAATATGATTGAGGCTTTATTAAATGTGTATTGTTCCTAATCTTTCTGGACTTTTTCTTGGGTGATATATCTCAAGCTTTACTATAACGTTTTGAAAAAATTCAAAATATCAGTACAAAGCAAAAATAATTTTCCTGATATACGGTTGTGGAATTGTTTAAAGTCTGAAAATACTTAACTAGTTATTGAACGATGCAAATATCAATTACTGAAACCAACAGACAAGGATTGCGACCATCTGCTACTACAGTACTGGTTAATAAATGTATTAAACTCAGGGGAGTCACAATACGACTGCTATGTTTATCTGAAAGCAGGTATACTTCTTGAAATCCATTTATTCACAGCAATCAGACAAGACAATTTTTCCTCATCACTGGAATGCATCTGAATAGTAGGTGGGTACAGGAATGAAGCTGGCAAAGACATGCCAATAATCACTGCTTTAATTCATATCAGAAGGATTAGTAGCTTAGGAACTGGAGGGTGGCCAGTTGTTGTGGAACTTTAGCTTGAATGTACATCTTCAGGAGACGTTGGGAATAAATTTTGTAAAAAGACAGAAAAAAAATTACTTAAATGAGAACTGTAAAATGCACCTCCAAGGGCTCAAAGGAAAATGTAGCAATCACAGCCAAATGATTCTTTCTTGGGCAGTAATTTAGTAATAAATTACCTCTGATCTAGCAAAGTATGTTGGCATTGTGGCTATCTTACTGAATTGGTAATACAGGGAATTTTGTGGGTAAATTAGTCCCTTCTCCAAAATTTGCATCCTTCCATTGATTTGCTGCTCCTTATTTCAATTTCTTTTAGCTCTATTACTCTTCAAGTTATGAATTCAACAAAGTCTGGTTTCTTGAAAATCCTGATTATAACTATGCAGCTACTAGTGTCAACAACTTCAGTTGGTTAGGCATGAAGCCCTGGAATTTTCATGTTAAACTCTTGTCCCTCTTTTTGTTCTCCATGCCACCTTTAAAGCCTACAACGTGGATCAAGCATTTGGCTATCTTACCTAATGCTGCCTTATGTATCGAATTTTGTTTTATAATGCTACTGTGAAATGTCTTAACATTTGGGCAACAACTTGGCAAATTAAATAGAATACAAGAAAGGTGAGGTTATGCGCTTTGGTGAGAAGAACATAAGAGCTGAATATAGTTTGAATAGGGAAGGACTGCAGAAAGCTGCAGCACAAAGGCATTTAGGTGTCCTAATGTATGAATCACAAAAACGACTAGCATCCTAGTTCAGAGGGTAATAGAGAAGGCAAATGGAATATTGGCCTTTATTTCAAAAAGAGTGGAATGTAAAAACTGGGAAATCTTGCTAAAGCTATTGAAGACACTGGTCAGACCACACCTAGAATACTGTGAACAGCTTTGGTCCCCTTATCTGAGGAAAGGTATATCAGCATTGGAGGCAGTCCAGGGAAGATTCACTTGGTTGATTCCAGATATGGAGGAATGAGGAAAGGTCGAGTAGATTGGGTTTTTACTCCATTGGATGTTAGAAGACTGAGAGGAGACCTTTGTTAAATATAAAAGCCTCTTAGGTCACTTGACAGAGGTTGGTTATTTCCATTGTGGGTGAGTCTAGGTCCAGGGAGCACAATCTCAGAGAAAGTTGACTCCTGTTTAAGACAGAAATGACAAAGCCTCTATATCTCTCAGTGGGTAGTGAATTTGTGAAAATCTTTATCACAGAAGGATGTTGATTTTGATTCATGAAGCATTGGCTAGCACTGCTGCCTGACCAGGGTTTGATTCCAGCCTCAACCTCTGTGTGGAGTTTGCACATTCTCCACATGTTTTCCTCCAGGTGCTCGAGTTTCCTGCCACAATCCAAAGATATGCAGGTTAGGTGGACTGGTGATGCTAAATTATTAAAATAGTGTCCAGGGATGTGCAAACTTTGTGGATTATCCATGGGAAATGCAGGGTTACAGGGATAGGGTAAGAGGGTGGGTCTGGGTGGTATGTTCTTCCAGAGGGTCAATATGCACTTGAAGGGCCAAATGGCCTGATTCCACACTCTGGGGATTCAATGGTTTATTTTATTGTAATAATGTTGTTTTATAAATAAATGTCGTCATTCCAGGCCCCCAAAAAGAGGTGTGGGGGATCTCCATCAAATGTGACTTCAAATAGATCTGCTCCCTAAAGACTCTCTTTGTTGAATGGGCTCCCAGTAAGAGCTCCTCCCTTTTCTAATAGTCTGTCCTGGCCTGCATGTCCTTGTTCATTCTCCAATCATGCTCAATGCCAACAGAAACTTCTACTAGGCCACCCAAGTCTGGTAGCAATTAATTTGAGAGAAGCCTCGGTTACCAATTAAGTATTTCAGTGCCAGTCAGATACTTCTTGTAGACTTTTGAAAATTCTAACAAACATTGACAAACAAATTCACACCACTGCGCATCATTCAGAGAAATAATTCAACATCTACGTTTAGTGATCCCTATAAATAGTATTGAAGAGGAAGGTATTCTTCAAGACCTTGAATGCATGTTCTATTTTGGGAGGCTAAGAGCAGGCCGATGCATGGAACTTCAAAATGCCACAAATCACCTCCTTACGTGGAATTCTAAAGTCACATAATGACCCGAGAGGAAAAAATAGTCTATAAATCTCTGCCCTGCGTGGGAGAGCCATAATTTTAAACCAGTGTTCTCTGGTTCTGGACTCAAATGCAAGTAGAATCAATTTTTCCATTTCCACCTTGATAAGACCTTGGAGGATCTTATACCTTTCAATCCAAGCCATCCCTTATTCTTCATAACGCCAGCGAAAACACGACCATCCCGTCCAAGTTATCCTAAGATAACATACTCATTCCAGGGGTCAATTGAGTAAACCACTTCTCAATCACTTCCAATGCATTTACGTCAAATGCTGAGACCAAAACTACACTCAGAATCAGAGAAGTAATCTGTAAACATACATATGGACATATCAATGAGGACCAACAGTAGGTCATGGAGTTGCCTGAGCCTGCTCAGCCATTCAATAAGATCTGATTGAAATTGCAAATCTGAACTCCCATATAGTCCTGATAACCTTTCACCCCTTTTCTTAACAAGAATCTGTCCAGCTCTGCCTTAAAAATAACCAAGGATTCTACTTCCAAAACCTTTTCAGGGAGAGAGTTTCAAAGGCTCATGAACCTCTGAGAGAAAAAAAAATCACTTTTCACTGTTTTAAATGGGCAACCTTTGATATTTCAACAGTTCTAGATTCTCCAAAACAGAAAACATCTTCTACACATTTACCCTGTCAAGCCCCCTCAGGGTCTCATGCATTTGGCTCAAGTCTCTTCTAAACTCCAATGTACACAAGCCTACCAATCTTTCCCCATAAGACAACACCCTCTCCAACATTCCCAGAATTAGGGAATTGTCTCTCAACTGCCTTCTCTGTACTTACATCCTTAAATTAGATGATCAACACTCTACGTACTACTACAGATGCAGTCTCACCAGTGCCCTGTATAGCAAGAAGCTATAACTTCTTATTGTGATAAATATTTGCTTTCTTAATTACTGCTGTATCTGCAAACTAATATTTGTCATTAATGCTCAATGACACCTCAAAATATCTACAACTCAAAGGTCTGCAATCTCCCTCCATTTAGATAATTTTTTTATTGCTCCTGCTGACATGGACAATTTCATATTCTCCAACATTACAATCCATTTGTCATCTTTTGCCCATTCACCTAACCTATCTATATCTATTTTCTGCCGTCCTCTGCCCTCTTCACCACTCACATTCCTGCTCCTGTTGTCAGCAAATTTGGCGACCGTACCTACTGCCCCTAAAATTAGTCATTTATATAAATTGTAAACAGTTGAGATCTCAGCACTGATCCCTGTAGCACACTGCTCATTATGTCTTGCCAGCCTGAAAAAGTCCAATTTATGCCTATACTGCTTCCTGTTAGCCAGTCAATCTGCTATAAGCTACACCATGAGTTCACCAATACTCTGAAATAATTTAAGTATAAAATCCTTACATTTGTATTCAATTCCTCTTACAGTAAAACTTAGCATCTCATTTGCTTTTTAACTATATACAATACCTGCATACTAACTTTTTATGCACTAGAACATCTAAATCTCTCAGAACCTTTAATTTTCACAGTTGTTCTCTATTTAGGTAATACTCTGCTTTTTCATTCTTTCTGCCAAAGTGAACAAGTTCACATTTTTGAACATTATATCCCTTCAGTGATTCATGCACGAGGAATCCAAGATCTTTCTGCTTCTCAGAGATCTGCAATCTCTCACCATTCAGCTAATATACTTCTCTTTTATTCTTTCTGCCAAAATGTACATTTTCATTGAAATATCTCCTTAAATTTCTGCTATGTGTCTTTACTGATCTATTCCCAGCCCAATGTATCAGTTCAGATCAGCTAGTTCAGCTTTTATGCTGACATGATTTCCCTTATTTAAGTTTATATATGCC
Organism: Stegostoma tigrinum; assembly: GCF_030684315.1. Lineage (NCBI taxonomy): Eukaryota > Metazoa > Chordata > Chondrichthyes > Orectolobiformes > Stegostomatidae > Stegostoma > Stegostoma tigrinum. The sequence goes on from NC_081357.1 coordinate 41,659,783, forward strand.
TAGACCCAATCTTCTCCCTTTCAAACTCAACTTAAAATTCAATCATATTGTGGTCATTGCCACCTGTTGCAGGTGCCTTTCTCTCAGGTCTTGTATTAATGCTGTCTCATTAAACGAAATCAAGGTCTAATATAATCTCATCAATGGTTGATAAAAGAATGTGCTTCTCTCAGGAACTATCCCGAAAGCATTTTATGAACTCCACATAAAGTCTACTACTGCTAATTATTTTTCCAGTTAATACTTAGATTAAAGTCACGCATGATTATTGCCATCGCTGTATCACAAGCTCCAATATTTCTTGTATACCTCGTCCTGCCCTGTGGTTACTTTTGGGGGCATGTAGACAGACCATTCCTACTGCCTGACATGCCTGTATGTGTGCTGCCAGCAGTCATTACATACACATACTCATCCCTTTACTAATATATATTTCATATCAAAACTGCACGCTTTCACATGGATAATCTACTGGAATCTTAAGGTCCTTCTTGGCAACCAAAAAAATAGCACCAGAAGGTCAGTTTTAGGTGTTTAATTTCCAGCATGGCATCTTGACAAACTTTACGATTCAAAAAGAAAAGGGTAAATTGTTAAAAATTGTACATGGTTCACTAGTAACCAGGGGTCGCAGTGTGAGGATTTGGGGGAGACAATTTAGGATGGAGATGAGGAGATATTTTTTCACTCAAAGAATGGTGAGCCGTAGAAGTCATTGCCACAGGAAGCGGTTGAAGCCAAAACATTGGATGTATTCAAGAGGTGACTACATTTAGCACTTGGGGCAAATGGAATCAAAGGTATTGGAGAGAAAGCAGGATTAGGCTAATGAGTTGGACGATCAGCCATAATCGTGAAGGATGGCAGAGCAGGCTCAAATGGCCTCCTCCTGCTGCTATCTTCTATGTTTCTATGTTTTTGACAAGGAAACCTGCCATCCTTATCCAATCTGGACGGTATATGACGCCATTTTGATACAGCTGATGTACAGGAATCAGATTAACGTCAGAAGCATATATAATAATGATGAAGTAAGAATGCTACAGTTATCTGGTTAAGTAGAGTGTGCTGACAGGGAGTAGAATCTCTAATCTGGTGTGAAGATGATATGTGTATAGATCACATATCATAGATCAAGTTATGAATAAAATGTCTTCCAAGAAGGTTCATGGAGTCCAGCAGCATTACTTTGGGAGACCAAGTTGGATTCCCATATACACAAAACATAGTTGTA